>NW_028134915.1:0-101494 GCF_964662115.1 Mustela nivalis | reverse complement strand
GCAACGCTGAAATTGGCTCCCATCAAGGCAGAGTTTAGGACATTCATCTGGCCACCTGAAGAATCAAGGTTTGTCTCTGGGGGGCCACTGATGGTAGGAGTGGCTTTAGGGGGACATGCAGGTTTCTGCCCCTCTGAAGGTTCAGCGCAGCTCCAAGTGGCATGGGTTCCATCCATGTGGAGGGAAGATTACTGAGGTGTTGCTCAGGGGTCCTTAATTCAGGGGGCCTGGGGGTCAGGCCCCTTGGAATGGAAGCCCGAAAACCCAAAGAAAGGTTCGAGTTAGGGCCTTGGAACATTGCAGGCCATATATACTGAATCTGAGGGGGCCTGCCCACAGGGATGAATTGGGGACACACCTCTTCCATCACAAGTATATAGCTTTATGGCCAAGGAGGGGCATGATGATCAGGGAAGCTTTATGGGTGCAAGCAGGTTTCACCCCCTTGGAGGGCATGACACAACTCCAATCAGCATGAATCCCTACCACGTGGCAGGTGGAGTGGTGGGGTGTCACTCAGACCTCCTTTATCCGAGGGGATTTGGGGCCAGGAGCCTTAGAATGGAAGCATGAATAATGAAACTACAGTTTATTTAGAGCCTAGGGGCATGGTATGTCAGATCTTCTGGGACCAAGGCAGTCACCCAGGGCTCAGTAGGGAGAGTCATTGGCCTTGCATCCACTGGCTTGTGGAGGGCTTTCCCCGAGTTCTTGCCAAGCTCACTGAGGACAGGATTCTAGAAAAGGCCGTGTTCAGGCAGACATGAGCTGCGCAAAGTGAGGTCTCCAGGGAATTTCCTGCCAATTCTCATGAGCATTCTACCTAAACCCATATGGTGAGAATAGGCTGGCATTAATGGGTTATTTGGACCACCCATCTCTGGTGGACTATAGTTGTTTCTTGCACAGTGCATGCGTAGCCATCAGGAAAACATGCAGAGACTATGCTGCTGATGGTGTGGAAAGGTCTTGTTGAGGGGAGGGCAGGCATGGGTCTCCACATACAATGGTTGACTCAGGCTCCAAAAGCCACGGTTTGCAAATAGGTGGCAAGAGGACTAATGGGGTGGGTTTCAGATTTCCTGCAGTGGAGGGTTCGAGAGACAGGACCCTGCGAAGGTAAGACTGAAAACTAGGTGAGGATTAGGACCAAGGAATAGGGGCATGGCAGACCCCATCTCCCAGCTCCAGGGAGGGAATCCATGGTTGCCAAGGAGCAGGAGGCATTGGCCTCATCTCCCACTGATTCATGGAGGGCTTTTTGGCAGGGTCCGAGTCATGACAACATGGGATCCTGGGCCAGGCCCAACAGGTGGCCCTGCAGACATGTGTCACCCGAATCGAGAACGCAGGGTGTTTTCCGGCCAAATCTCAAGAACGTTTTGCCCAAATCTGGATCAATTTGGGCAGAACACTCATCAGAATTGGCCGGGGTTGGGCAGCCCTGAGTGACCGTGGGCCCTTCCTCAGGCGGGGCATGTCGCAGTCATCCAGTAAAGGCACTGAGACGATGAGCGCCACTCAGGGGCCCTAGTGCAGGGGACATTTCCCGGAGCAGAATGAGGAAGAGGTTGTGGCATCCACCTCTGACTTTTCCAGCCACTGGGGCACTGATGCTTGGGAGTGGCCTCAGTGGGGGAATGAAGATTTCTCTGCCCCCAAGGCATTTCCAAAGTTCTAAAAGGCACTATTTCCACCTGGGTGGCAGGTGGATATGTGGCATGGAACTCAGGGTTTTCCAGTTGGAGGGCCCGAGGGAGAGGATCCTGGAAACAGAAGGCCAAGAAAGCAGGCAAGGGTTAATTCCTGGGCCACGGGGCTGTACCAGTCGAATTGGACAGTGCAATGGAGGGAACCTCCAGAGGTTAAGGAGCAGGAGGTGTCAGACTCAACTGAACCGGACTCACGGAGGGCTTTCTGGCCGGGTTCAGACGTAACATTCGGGATCCCAGGCCAGGCCCAGGCGGCAGCCCTGCAGACGTGTGGTGCCCAAAGCTTGTTTGCCGGGCATTTTCCGGCCAGTTCTCTCGAGCATTCTGCTCTAATTGGGATCGATTTGGGCAGAATATTCGTGAGAATTGGCCAGCGATAGGCAACCCTGCACATTGCCCCGTTCCCCATGGCTGAGGGCCATTTCTCGCTCAGGGCATGTCGCAGCCACCCAGAAAACGTGCAGAGACATAGCGACCCACCCGGGGGCCCCGGCGGAGGGGAGTGTTCCAGGAGTAAAGTTGAGGGAGTGTTTGTGGCGGGGCATCTGCACCCGACTCTTTGGGTGACTTGGGAGCCCAAGGATGGGTCTGGCCTCAGTGGAGGCAGGAATGTACTTCTCACTCATAGGCTTTTCTGCAGCTCCGAAAGGCACCTTGACATAGGATCTTAGGATGCTCGTGGCGCAGGACTCAGGCTTTCCCAGTTGGGGCACCGAGGGACAGGACCCAGGAAATGGAAGGTTGAGCAAGCAGGCGAGGGCTTGTGCTTGGGCATCAGGGCTGTCCCAGACCCATGGGCCAGCGCAAGGGAGGGTACCCCTGGAGGCTGAGGAGCAGGAAGCATCTGCTTGGCCTGTGCCAGACTCAGAAGACGTTCCAGCAGAGTTTGACGTGATGACTGGGGATGACGGCCGATACCTACAGGGCTGCCCTGCAGACTTTCGGCGCCCAAAGCGATTTAGGCGGGCCTTTTCCAGCCAATACTCACGAGCGTTCTGCCCAAACCAATCCCGGTTAGGCAGAATGCTCATGAGGATTGGCTGGTGTTGGATTGCCCTCTGGACCACCCTTCTCCCCGTGGCTGAGGGCCCTTTCTCGCTGGGGGCATGTCACGGCCACCAGGAAAATGCGCCGAGACAAGGCCCACCTGGGGGCCTTGGTGTAGGGGAGCGTTCCTGAAGCAGAGTTGAGGGACGGGTGGTGGCTGGGCTCATGATGCCAGGCCATGCCCAGGGAGCTGCCGTGCAGATGCGCGGTGCCCGAAGTGATTTGGCCTGGCATTTTCGGGCCAATTCTCACGAGCGTTCTGCCCAAACCAGGATGGGTTTGGACAGAATGCTCGTGAGAATTGGCTGGCATTGGGCAGCCCTGCAGACCACTCTACTCCACATGGCCGAGGGCCCTTTCTTGCTTGGGGCATGTCACAGTGACCCAGAAAACTTGCCGAGACGATGTGTCCCATCCGGGGGCACTGGCCCATGGGACCGTTCCTGGAGTAGAGTTGAGGGTTGCGGAGGTGTGGAACGGGACTCCTTGTTCCCCAGGTGGAGGCCCGGAGGGACAGCCCCCTGGAAACCAAATGCAGGGAGAGCAGGAGAGGTTTCATGCCCGGGCCTAGTGGCTGGACTAGCCCCATCGACAGCTCCAGGGAGGGTACCCCCGGAAGCTGAGGAGCAGGAGGCATCAGCGTCGCTGGAGCCTGCCATCTAGAGGGTTTTCTGGCGGGGTTCTGACATGACTGCTCGTGGTGCCCGGCAAGACCTGGGGGCGGCCCTGCCGACTTGTGGCGCCCAAAGTGATTTTGCCAGGTGTTTTCCAGCCAGTTCTCACAAGCGTTCTCTTGCTCTGAGGCTTGTCCGAAGAGCGGAAAGGCACCGTGTGCACTGGGGTGGGATAGAGAGGCGTGGCAGGAGACTCAGGGTTCCCCAGTTGGAGGCACCAAAGGACAGGTCCCTGGAAATGGAAGACTGAGGAAGCAGGCCAGGGTTCTTGTCCAGGCCTCTGCTCAGGCCGAGCCCCAACGGACAGTATCAGGGATGGGATATTCGGAGGATGAGGAGCAGGAGGCGATAGCTTCACCACAGACTGACTACCGGATGGCTTTCTGGCATGTTTCAGACAGGACAGCTTGCCATGCCAGGCAAGGACCAGGGGGCGGCCCTGCAGACGTGCTACACCTGAAGCCAGTTCACCGGCATGTTCCAGCCAATTCTCAGGAGCATTCTGCCTAAACTGATCCCGGCGTTGGGCAGCCCTGCGTAGTGAACTGCTCTCCAAGACCCAGGGCCCTTTCTCGCCCAGGGCATGTTGCGGCTGCCCAGAAATGGCACGGAAAATATGCAGCCCACCCGCGAGCGATGGCACAGTGGAGCGTTCCGGGAGCAGAGTTGAAGGACGGATGGCGGCCAGGCGTGGGCCTCCTTCTTTCGGGAAGATGGGGCGCCCAAGGATGGGGATAACCTCATATTGGGCACGCAGGTTTATCTCATTCCGAGGGTTGTCTGAAGCGCCGGGAGGCGCCGTTTGTGCCTGCGTGTTCGGGAGTTGCGTGGAGGCAAGACTCAGGGTTCCAGATATGGAGGCCACGAGGAACAGGACCCCGGAAGCAGAAGGCTGGGGATGCGAGCGAGCGTTCGATCCCGGGCTTCGTGATGGGACCGGACCCAGGGTATAGTGCCCGGGACGGGACCCCAGAGGCCGAGGATCCCCAGGCGTTGTCCTAGCCACAGTCCGTCTCACAGAGTGCTTCTTGGCGTGTTGCGGGAGCGGCACTCACAATGCCCAGCCATGTCCTGGGGGGGCGGCCCTACAGACGTGCGGCTCCCGAGATGACTTTGCTGGGCATTTTCTGGCCAATTCTCACGAGCATTCTACCCAAATCGAGATCGGTTTGGGCAGAACGCTTGTGAGAATTGGACGGCACTGGGCAGCCCTGCGGACCACCCTGCTCTCCATCGCCCAGGGCCCTTTGTCGCCCCGGCATGTTGCGGCCGCCCGGAAATCAAACGGAAAAGACGTGGCTCGCACGGGGCCCCGGCGCAGTGGAGCGTTCCGGGAGCAGATTTGAGGGACAGATGGCGGCCATGTGTGCGCCTCCGTCTTTCGGGAAGATGGGGCGCCCAATGATGGGGATGACTTCATTTTGGGCCACATGTTTATCTCACTCCGAGGGTTTTCAGAAGATCCGGAAGGCATCATTGGCGCCTGCGTGGTTGGGAGATGCGTGGGTGCGGGACTCAGGCTTTCCGATTTTGGGTGATGAGGGACAGGACCCCGGAAGCAGAAGGCTGGGGAAGCGAGCGAGCGATCGATCCCGGTCTTTGTGATTGGCCCCGCCCCATGGTATAGCGCCAGGGATGGGACCCCCGCAGGCCGAGGATCCGCAGGCGTTGGTCTCGCCGCAGTTGGTCTCGCGCAGTGCCTATTGGCGGAGTTTGGGTGCGGGCAATCACAAAGCCTGGACAGGCCCCGGGAGGATGGCTCTGCAGAAATGCGGCGCCCGAGGAGTCTTCGCCGGGCATTTTCTGGCCAATTCTCACGAGCATTCTACCAAATCGAGATCGGTTTGGGCAGAGCGCTCCTGAGAATTGGACGGCATTGGGCAGCCCTGCGGACCGCCCTGCTCTCCATCGCCCAGGGCACTTTGTCTCTCCGGCATGTTGCGGTTGCCCGGAAATCGCACGGAAAAGAAGCGGCCCACCCGGGGGCGCCAGCGCAGTGAAGAGTTCTGGGAGAAGATTTGAGGGACAGATGGCGGCCGGGCGTGGGCCTCCGTCTTTCGGGAAGATGGGGCACCCAAGGATGGGGATAACCTCATATTGGGCACGCAGGTTTCTCTCACTCCGAGGGTTGTCCGAAGTTGCGGGAGGCGCCTTTTGTGCCTGCGTGGTGGGAGTTGCGTGGCGGCAAGACTCAGGTTTCCCGATATGGAGGCCAGGAGGAACAGGACCCCGGAAGCAGAAGGCTGGGAATGCGAGCCAGCGTTCGAGCCCGGGCTTCGAGATGGGCCCGGACCCATTGTATAGCGCCAGGGACAGGACACCCACAGGCCAAGGACCCATAGGCGTTGTCCTCGCCACAGTCTGTCTCACTGAGTTCCTCTTGGTGGGGTGCGGGGGCGGGCAATCACAATGCCCAGCCAGGCCCCGGGGGGACGGCCCAGCAGACGTGCGGCGCCTGAGGTGACTTCACCGGGCGTTTTCTGGCCAATTCTCACAAGCGTTCTGCCCAAACCGAGATCGGTTTGGGCAGAACGCTTGTGAGAATTGGCCGGCCTTGGGCAGCCCTGCAGACCGCCCTGCTCTCCAGGGCCCAGGGCCCTTTCTCACCCAGGGCATGTTGCGGCTGCCCAGAAATCGCACGGGGTAGATGCGGCCCACACGGGGGCACCGGCGCAGTGGAGCGTTCCGGGAGCAGATTTGAAGGACTGATGGCGGCGGGGCATGCGCCTCCGTCTTTCGGGATGATGGGGCGCCCAAAGATGGAGATGACCTCATTTTGGGCACACAGGTTTCTCTCACTCCGAGGGTTGTCCGAAGCATCTGGAGGCGCCGTTGACGCCTGCGTGGTTGGGAGATGCGTGACGGCAAGACTCACGGTTCCTGATATGGAGGCCACGAGGAACAGGACCCTGGAAGCAGAAGGCTGGGGATGCGAGCGAGTGTTCAAGCCCGGGTTTCGTGATGGGCCCAGACCCATTGTATAGCGCCAGGGATGGGACCCCCGCAGGCGGAGGATCAGCAGGCGTTGGCCTCACCGCAGTCCATCTCACGGAGTGCCTCTTGGCGTGGTGCAGGAACGGGCACTCACAATGCCCGGCCAGGCCCCAGGGGGGGCCCTGCCGATGTGCAGCACCCGAAGAGACTTCGCCGGGCGTTTTCCTGCCAATTCTCACGAGCCTTCTGCCCAAACTGGGATCGTTTTGGGCAGAAGGCTCGTGAGAATTGGCCGGCGCTTGGCGGCCCTGCGGACCACCCTGCTCTCCATGTCCCAGGGCCCTTTGTCGCCCCGGGCATGTGCGGCCGCCCGGTAATCGCACGGTAAAGACGCGGCCCAGGCGGGGCCTTGGGGCAGTGGAGCGTTCTGGGAGAGAGATGAAAGACGGGAGGCGGCAGTGCGTGCACCTCTGTCTTTGGAGAAGATGGTGTGCCCAAGGATTTGGATGACCTCATTATGGGCACGCAGGTTTATCTCACTCCGTGGGTTTTTCGAAGCACAGGAAGGTGCCGTTCGCGCCTGCGTGGCTGGGAGATGCGTGTCTGCTTGGCTCAGGGTGCCCGATAAGGAGGCCACGAGGGTCAGGACCAAGGAAGCAGAAGGCAGGGGAAGCGAGTGAGCGTTCGAGCCCGAGCTTCGTAATGGCCCAGCCCTTTGGTATAGAGCCAGAGTCGGGGCCCCCACAGGCCGAGGATCCCCAGGCGTTGTCCTCGCCAAAGTCCGTCTCACGGAGTGCCTCTTGGAGGGGTGCGGGAGCGGGCACTCACAATGCCCAGCCAGTCCCCGGGGGGGTTGCCCTGCAGAAGTGCGGCGACTGAGGCTAATACGCCGGGCGTTTTCTGGCCAATTCTCACGAGCGTTCTGCCCAAACCAGGATCGGTTTGGGCTGAACGTTCGTGAGAATTGGCCAGCGTTGGGCAGCCCTGCGGACTGCCCTGATCTCCAGGGCCCAAGGCCCTTTCTAGCCCAAGGCATGTTGCGGCCGCACGAATATCGCACGGAAACGACGCAGCCCACACGGGAGTGCTCCCGCAGTGGAGCGTTCTGGGAGCAGAGTGGAAGGATGGAAGGTGGCCGTGCGTGTGCCTCCGTCTTTCAGAAAGATGGGGCGCCAAATGATGGGGATGACCTCATTTAGGGCACGCAGGTTTTTCTCACTCCGAGGATTGTCCGACGCACCGGGAGGCGCCGTTGGCGCCTCCGTGGTTGGGACATGCGAGGATGTGAGACTCCGGGATCCCGATATGGAGGCCACGAGGAACAGTACCCCGGAAGCAGAAGGCTGGGGAAGCGAGAGAGCGCTCGAGCCTGGGCTTCGTGATGGGCCAAGATCCATGGTATATCGCCAGGGATGGGACCCCGCAGGCCGAGGATCCACTTGCGTTGTCCTCGCCACAGTCCGACTCACGGAGTGCCTCTAGTCGGGGTGAGTCAATGTGTACTCACGATGCCCAGCCAGGCCCCGGGGGGACGGCTCTGCAGACGTGCAGCGCCCGAGGTGACTTCGCCGGGCGTTTTCCGGCCAATTCTCACGAGCGTTCTGCCCAAACTGGGATTGGTTTGGGTTGGACGCTCGTGAGAATTGGCTGACGAAGGGCAGCCCTGCGGACCACCCTGCTCTCCAAGGTCCAGGTCACTTTCTCGCACAGGGCATGTTTCGGGCGCCTGGAAATTGCACGGAAAACACGCGGCCCACCCAGTGGAGCGTTCCTGGAGCAGATTTCAAGGACAGCTGGCGCCCGGGTGTGCGCCTCCATCTTTCAGGAAGATGGGGCGCCCAAGGATGGGGATGACCTCATTTTGCGCACTCAGGTTTATCTCATTCTGAGGGTTGTCTGAAGGGCCGGGAGACGCTGTTGGCGCTTGCGTGGTTGGGAGATGTGTGGTTGCCGGACACAGGGTTCCCAATATGGATGCCACGAGGACCAGAACCCTGGAAGCAGAAGGCTGGGGTAAAAAGCGAGCGTTTGAGCCCGGGCTTCGAAATGAGCCCGGCCCCATGGTTAGCGCCAGGGACGAACCCCCACAGGCCGAAGATCCACAGGCCTTGTACTACAAACAGTCGGACTCACGAAGTGCCTCTTGGCGTGGTGCGGGAGCGGGCACTCACAATACCCAGCCAGGCCCCGGGGGGGCGGCCCTGCAGACATGCTGCGCCCGAGGTGATGTCGCCGGGCGTTTTCCAGCCAATTCTCACGAGCATTCTGCCAAAACCGGGATCGGTTTGGCCAGAACACTCGTGAGAATTGGCCGGCATTATGCAGTCCTGTGGAAGGCCCTGCTCTCCAAGGCCTAGGGCCCTTCATGCCCAGGGCATGTTGCGGCCGCCCGTAAATCTCACGGAAAAGATGCAGCCAACCCGGGTGTGGCGGAACAGTGGAGTGTTCCGGGAGCGGAGTTGAAGGACGGATGGCGGCCGGGCGTGGTCCTCCGTCTTTTGGGAAGATGCGGCGCCCAAGTATGGGATAACATCATATTTGGCACGCAGTCTTATCTCATTCCGAAAGTTGTCAGATGCGACGGAGGCGACGATTGTGCCTGCGTGGTTGGGAGACGTGTGGCTGCAGGACTCAGGTTTCCCGATAAGGAGGCCACGAGGAACAGGACCATGGAAGCAGAAGGCTGTGGAAGCCAGCGAGCGTTCGAGGCCGTGCTTCGTGATGGGCCCGAACCCATGGTATAGCACCAGGGAAGTGACCCCGCAGGCCCAATATCTGGAGGCTTTGTCCTCACCACAGTGCGTCTCACGGAGTGCCTCTTTTCGGGGTTCCCGTACAGGCACTCACAATGCCCGGCCAGGCACCGGGGTGCGACCCTGAAGACGTGCCGTGTCCGAGGTGTCTTCGCCGGGCGTTTTCCGGCCAATACTCATGAGCGTTCTGCCCAAACCGGGATCGGTTTGGGCAGAACGCTCGTAAGAATTGGCCGGAGTTGGGCAGCCCTGTGGACTTCCCTGCTCTCTGGGCCCAGGGTCCTTTCTCGCCCAGGGCATGTGGCGGCCGCCTGGAAATCGCACGGAAAAGACGCGGCCCACCCATGGGCGCCAACGCAGTGGAGCGTTCCGGGAGCAGAGTTGAAGGACGGATGGCGGCCGGGCGTGCGCCTCCGTCTTTCGGGAAGATGGGGCACCCAAAGATGGGGTTGACATCTTTTTGGCATGAAGGTTTATCTCACTCCGATGGTTTTCCGAAGCGCCGGGAGTCGCTGTTGGCGCCTTTGTGGTTGGGAGATGCGTGGCTGCGGGACTCAGGTTTCCCGATATGGAGGCCACGAGGATCTGGACCCCGGAGGCAGAAGGCTGGGGAAGCGAGCGAGCGTTGGAACCCGGGCTTCGTGATGGGCCCGGACCCATGGTATAGCGCCAGGGACGGGACCCCCGCAGGCCGAGTGTCCGCAGGCATTATCCTCACCGCAGTCCATCTCATGGAGTGCCTCTTGGCCGGGTGCGGGTGCAGGCAGTCACAATGCCCAGCCAGGCCCCGGGGGGAGGCCCTGTAGACGTGCGGCGCCCGAGGTGACTTCGCCGGGCGTTTTCCGACCAATTCTCACGAGCGTTCTGCCCAAACCGGAATCGGTTTGGGCAGAACGCTCGTGAGAATTGGCCGGCGTTGGGCAGCCCTGCGGACCGCCCTGCACTCCAGGGCCCAGGGCCCTTTCTCGCCCAGGGCATGTTGCGGCCGCCCGGAAATCGCACGGAAAAGACGCGGCCCACCCAGGGGCGCCGGCGCAGTGGAGCGTTTCGGGAGCAGAGATGGACGGTTGTTCGCTGGGCGTGGGCCTCCGACTTTCGGGAAGATGGGGCGCCCAAGGATGGGGATGACCTCCTTTTGGGCTCACAGGTTTGTCTCACACTGAGGGTTGGCCAAAGCACCGGGAGGCTCCGTTGGCGCCTGCGTGGTTGGGAGATGAGTGGCTGCGGGACTCAGGGTTCCCGATCTGGAGGCCACGAGGAACAGGACCCCGGAAACAGAAGGCTGGGGAAGCGAGCGAGTGTTCGAGCCCGGGCTTCATGATGGGCCCGGACCCATGGTCTAGCGCCAGGGAGAGTAACTCAGCAGGCCGAGGATCCGCAGGCGTTGTCCTCATTCCAGTCCTTCTCACGGAGTGCCTCTTTTCGGGGTTCGGGAGCGGGCACTCACAATGCCCGGCCAGGCACCGCGGTTTAGCCCTGAAGACGTGCGGCGTCCGAGGTGACTTCTAAGGGTGTTTTCCGGCCTATTCTCACGAGCGTTCTGCCCAAACCGATTCCTGTTTGGGCAGAGCGCTCGTGAGAATTGGCCGGCGTTGGGCAGCCCTGCGGACCGCCCTGCTCTCCAGGGCCCAGGGCCATTTGTTCGCCCAGGGCATGTTGCGGCCGCCCGGAAATCGCACGGAAAAGACGCGGCACACCCAGGGGCCCCGGCACAGTGGAGCGTTCCGGGAGCAGAGTTGAAGGACGGATGGCGGCTGGGCGTGCGCCTCCTACTTTCGGGAAGATGGCAC
This sequence comes from Mustela nivalis, assembly GCF_964662115.1. NCBI lineage: Eukaryota > Metazoa > Chordata > Mammalia > Carnivora > Mustelidae > Mustela > Mustela nivalis. Next base: position 90,584 of record NW_028134915.1, on the reverse strand, counting down.
GCCCAAGAAAGGGGATGACCTCATTTTGGGCACGAAGTTTGATCTAAATCTGAGGGTTTTTCGAAGCGCCGCGATTCGCAGTTGTCGCCTTCGTGGTTGGGAGATGCGTGGCTGAGGGACTCAGGTTTCCCGATATGGAGGCCACGAGGATCTGGACCCCGGAAGCAGAAGGCTGGGGAAGCGAGCGAGCGTTGGAACCCGGGATTCGTGATGGGCCCGGACCCATGTTATAGCGCCAGGGACGGGACCCCCGCAGGCCGAGGTTCTGCAGGCGTTGTCCTCGCTGCAGTCTGTCTCACGGAGTGCCTCATAGCGGGGTGCGGGAGCGGGCACTCACAATGCCCACCCGGGCACAGGGGGGGCGGCGCTGCACACGTGCGGCGCCCGAGGTAACTTCGCCGGGCGTTTTCCGGCCAATTCTCACGAGCGTTCTGCCCGAACCGGGATCGGTTCGGGCAGAACGCTCGTGAGAATTGGCCGGCGTTGGGCAGCCCTGCGGACCGCCCTGCTCTCCAGGGCCCAGGACCTTTTCTCGCCCAGGGCATGTTGCGGCCGCCCGGAAATCGCACGGAAAAGACGCGGCACACCCAGGGGCCCCGGCACAGTGGAGCGTTCCGGGAGAAGATTTGAAGGACGGATGGCGGCTGGGCGTGCGCCTCCTACTTTCGGGAAGATGGCACGCCCACGAAAGGGGATGACCTCATTTTGGGCACGAAGTTTGATCTAACTCTGAGGGTTTTTCGAAGCGCCGCGATTCGCAGTTGTTGCCTTCGTGGTTGGGAGATGCGTGGCTGCGGGACTCAGGTTTCCCGATATGGAGGCCACGAGGATCTGGACCCGGGAAGCAGAAGGCTGGGGAAGCGAGCGAGCGTTGGAACCCGGGCTTCGTGTTGGGCCCGGACCCATGGTATAGCGCCAGGGACGGGACCCCCGCAGGCCGAGGTTCTGCAGGCGTTGACCTCGCTGCAGTCTGTCTCACGGAGTGCCTCATGGCGGGGTGCGGGAGCGGGCACTCACAATGCCCACCCGGGCCCAGGATGGCGGCGCTGCACACGTGCGGCGCCCGAGGTGACTTCGACGGGCGTTTTCCTGCCAATTCTCACGAGCGTTCTGCCCAAACCGGGATCGGTTCGGGCAGAACGCTCGTGAGAATTGGCCGGCGTTAGAGCGCCAAGTGGACAGCCCTGCTCTCCGGGGCCCAGGGCCATTTCTTGCCCAGGGTATGTTGCGGCCACTCGGAAATCGCACGAAAAAGACGCGGCCCACCCGGGGGCCACCGGCGCAGTGGAGCGCTCCGGGAGCTGAGTGGAAGGATGGATGGCGCCGGGCGTTCGCCTCCGTCTTTCGTGAAGATGGGGCGCCAAAGTATAGTTTTGAGCTCATTTTTTCACAAGGTTTATCTCACTCCGAGGGTTATCCGAAGCACTGGGAGTGGCTATTGCCGCCTTCGTTGTTGGGAGATGTGTGGCTGCGGAACTCAAGGTTCCCGATATGGAGGCCACGAGGAACTGGACCCCGGAAGCAGAAGGCTGGGGAAGCGAGCGAGCATAGGAACCCGGGCTTCGTGATGGGACCGGACCCTTGGTATAGCGCCAGGGACAGGACCCCCGCAGGCCGAGGATCTGCAGGCGTTGTCATCGCTGCAGTCTGTCTCACGGAGTGCCTCATGGCGGGGTGCGGGAGCGGGCACTCACAATGCCCACCCGGACCCAGGGGGGCGGCGCTGCACACGTGCGGCGCCCGAGGTGACTTCGCCGGGCGTTTTCCGGCCAATTCTCATGAGCGTTCTGCCCGAACCGATCCCGGTTTGGGCAGAACGGTCGTGAGAATTGGCGGTCGTAGGGCAGCCCTGCAGACAGCCCTGCTCTCCATGGCCCAGGGCCCTTTATCGCCCAGGGCCCTTTCTCGCCCAGGGCTTGTTGCTGCCGCCCAGAAATGGCACGGAAAAGAAGCGGCCCAACTGGGCACGCCGGCGCAGTGGAGTGTTCCCGGCTCAGAGTTGAAGGACGGGAGGTGGACTGGTGTGCGCCTCCGTCTTTCAGGTAGATGGGGCGGCAAAGGATGGGGATGACCTCATTTTGGTGAACAGGTTTATCTCACTCTGAGGGTTGTCCGAAGCACCAGGGGACGCCGATGCAGACTGCGTGGTTGGGAGATGCGTGGCTGCGGGACTAAGGGTTTCCAATATGGAGGCCATGAGGGACAGGACCCCGGAAGCAGAAGGTTGGGGAGGCAGGTGAGCGTTCCAAACCGGACTTCGTGATGGGCCTGGCCCTATGGTAGAGCGCCAGGGATGGGACCCCCGCAGGTCGAGGATCCACGGGCGTTGTCCTCGCTGCATTCCATCTTGTGGATTGCCTCCTGGCGGTGATCGGTTGCGGACACTCACAATGCCCTTCAAGGCCCCGGGGGGGTTGGCCCAGCAGACGTGCAGCGCCCGAATGATTTCGCCGGGCGTTTTCCGGCCAATTCTCATGAGCGTTCTGCCCAAACCAGGATTGGTATGGGCAGAACGCTCGTGAGAATTGGCCGGCGCAGGGCAGCCCTGCGGACAGCCCTGCTCTCGATGGCCCAGGGCCCTTTCTCGCCCAGGGCTTGTTGCTGCCGCCCCGAAATGGCACGGAAAAGAAGCGGCCCACCTGGGCACGCCGGCGCAGTGGAGCGTTCCCGGAGCAGAGTTGAAGGACGGGTGGTGGCCTGGTGTGCGCCTCCGTCTTTCGGGTAGATCGGGCGGTCAAGGATGGGGATGACCTCATTTTGGTCATACAGGTTTATCACACTCTGAGCGTTGTCTGAAGCACCAGGAGGCGCCGATGGAGACTGCGTGGTTGGGAGATGCGTGGCTGCGGGACTAAGGGTTTCCAATATGGAGGCCATGAGGGACAGGACCCCGGAAGCGGAAGGTTGGGGAAGCAGGCGAGCGTTCCAGACCGGACTTTGTGATGGGCCAGGCCCCATGGTAGACCGCCAGGGATGGGACCCCCGCAGGTCGAGGATCCACGGGCGTTGTCCTCGCTGCATTCCATCTTGTGGAGTGCCTCCTGGCGGCGATCCGGTGCGGACACTCACAATGCCCTTCAAGGCCCCGGGGTGGGGCGGCCCAGCAGACGTGCAGCGCCCGAATGACTTCGCCAGGCGTTTTCCGGCCAATTCTCACGAGCGTTCTGCCCAAACCAGGATTGGTTTGGGCAGAACGCTCGTGAGAATTGGCCGGCGTAGGTCAGCCCTGCGGACAGCCCTGCTCTCCATGGCCCAGGGCCCTTTATCGCCCAGGGCCCTTTCTCGCCCAGGGCTTGTTGCTGCCGCCCAGAAATGGCACGGAAAAGAAGCGGCCCAACTGGGCACGCCGGCGCAGTGGAGTGTTCCCGGCTCAGAGTTGAAGGACGGGTGGTGGACTGGTGTGCGCCTCCGTCTTTCAGGTAGATGGGGCGGCAAAGGATGCGGATGACCTCATTTTGGTGAACAGGTTTATCTCACTCTGAGGGTTGTCCGAAGCACCAGGGGACGCCGATGCAGACTGCGTGGTTGGGAGATGCGTGGCTGCGGGACTAAGGGTTTCCAATATGGAGGCCATGAGGGACAGGACCCCGGAAGCAGAAGGTTGGGGAGGCAGGTGAGCGTTCCAAACCGGACTTCGTGATGGGCCTGGCCCTATGGTAGAGCGCCAGGGATGGGACCCCCGCAGGTCGAGGATCCACGGGCGTTGTCCTCGCTGCATTCCATCTTGTGGATTGCCTCCTGGCGGTGATCGGTTGCGGACACTCACAATGCCCTTCAAGGCCCCGGTGGGGTCGGCCCAGCAGACGTGCAGCGCCCGAATGACTTGGCCGGGCGTTTTCCGGCCAATTCTCACGAGCGTTCTGCCCAAACCAGGATTGGTTTGGGCAGAACGCTCGTGAGAATTGGCCGGCGTAGGGCAGCCCTGCGGACAGCCCTGCTCTCCATGGCCCAGGGCCCTTTCTCGCCCAGGGCCCTTTCTCGCCCAGGGCTTGTTGCTGCCGCCCAGAAATGGCACGGAAAAGAAGCGGCCCAACTGGGCACGCCGGCACAGTGGAGTGTTCCCGGCTCAGAGTTGAAGGACGGGTGGTGGACTGGTGTGCGCCTCCGTCTTTCAGGTAGATGGGGCGGCAAAGGATGGGGATGACCTCATTTTGGTGAACAGGTTTATCTCACTCTGAGGGTTGTCCGAAGCACCAGGGGACGCCGATGCAGACTGCGTGGTTGGGAGATGCGTGGCTGCGGGACTAAGGGTTTCCAATATGGAGGACATGAGGGACAGGACCCCGGAAGCAGAAGGTTGGGGAGGCAGGTGAGCGTTCCAAACTGGACTTCGTGATGGGCCTGGCCCTATGGTAGAGCGCCAGGCATGGGACCCCCGCAGGTCGAGGATCCACGGGCGTTGTCCTCGCTGCATTCCATCTTGTGGATTGCCTCCTGGCGGTGATCGGTTGCGGACACTCACAATGCCCTTCAAGGCCCCGGGGGGGTCTGCCCAGCAGACGTGCAGCGCCCGAATGACTTCGCCGGGCGTTTTCCGGCCAATTCTCACGAGCGTTCTGCCCAAACCAGGATTGGTTTGGGCAGAACGCTCGTGAGAATTGGCCGGCGTAGGGCAGCCCTGCGGACAGCCCTGCTCTCCATGGCCCAGGGCCCTTTCTCGCCCAGGGCTTGTTGCTGCCGCCCCGAAATGGCACGGAAAAGAAGCGGCCCACCTGGGCACGCCGGCGCAGTGGCGCGTTCCCGGAGCAGAGTTGAAGGACGGGTGGTGGCCTGGTGTGCGCCTCCGTCTTTCGGGTAGATCGGGCGGTCAAGGATGGGGATGACCTCATTTTGGTCATACAGGTTTATCACACTCTGAGCGTTGTCTGAAGCACCAGGAGGCGCCGATGGAGACTGCGTGGTTGGGAGATGCGTGGCTGCGGGACTAAGGGTTTCCAATATGGAGGCCATGAGGGACAGGACCCCGGAAGCGGAAGGTTGGGGAAGCAGGCGAGCGTTCCAGACCGGACTTTGTGATGGGCCAGGCCCCATGGTAGACCGCCAGGGATGGGACCCCCGCAGGTCGAGGATCCACGGGCGTTGTCCTCGCTGCATTCCAACTTGTGGAGTGCCTCCTGGCGGCGATCAGGTGCGGACACTCACAATGCCCTTCAAGGCCCCGGGGTGGGGCGGCCCAGCAGACGTGCAGCGCCCGAATGACTTCGCCAGGCGTTTTCCGGCCAATTCTCACGAGCGTTCTGCCCAAACCAGGATTGGTTTGGGCAGAACGCTCGTGAGAATTGGCCGGCGTAGGTCAGCCCTGCGGACAGCCCTGCTCTCCATGGCCCAGGGCCCTTTATCGCCCAGGGCCCTTTCTCGCCCAGGGCTTGTTGCTGCCGCCCAGAAATGGCACGGAAAAGAAGCGGCCCAATTGGGCACGCCGGCGCAGTGGAGTGTTCCCGGCTCAGAGTTGAAGGACGGGTGGTGGACTGGTGTGCGCCTCCGTCTTTCAGGTAGATGGGGCGGCAAAGGATGGGGATGACCTCATTTTGGTGAACAGGTTTATCTCACTCTGAGGGTTGTCCGAAGCACCAGGGGACGCCGATGCAGACTGCGTGGTTGGGAGATGCGTGGCTGCGGGACTAAGGGTTTCCAATATGGAGGCCATGAGGGACAGGACCCCGGAAGCAGAAGGTTGGGGAGGCAGGTGAGCGTTCCAAACCGGACTTCGTGATGGGCCTGGCCCTATGGTAGAGCGCCAGGGATGGGACCCCAGCAGGTCGAGGATCCACGGGCGTTGTCCTCGCTGCATTCCATCTTGTGGATTGCCTCCTGGCGGTGATCGGTTGCGGACACTCACAATGCCCTTCAAGGCCCCGGGGGGGTCGGCCCAGCAGACGTGCAGCGCCCGAATGACTTCGCCGGGCGTTTTCCGGCCAATTCTGACGAGCGTTCGGCCCAAACCAGGATTGGTTTGAGCAGAACGCTCGTGAGAATTGGCCGGCGTAGGGCAGCCCTGCGGACAGCCCTGCTCTCCATGGCCCAGGGCCCTTTCTCGCCCAGGGCTTGTTGCTGACGCCCCGAAATGGCACGGAAAAGAAGCGGCACACCTGGGCACGCCGGCGCAGTGGAGCGTTCCCGGAGCAGAGTTGAAGGACGGGTGGTGGCCTGGTGTGCGCCTCCGTCTTTCGGGTAGATCGGGCGGTCAAGGATGGGGATGACCTCATTTTGGTCATACAGGTTTATCACACTCTGAGCGTTGTCTGAAGCACCAGGAGGCGCCGATGGAGACTGCGTGGTTGGGAGATGCGTGGCTGCGGGACTAAGGGTTTCCAATATGGAGGCCATGAGGGACAGGACCCCGGAAGCGGAAGGTTGGGGAAGCAGGCGAGCGTTCCAGACCGGACTTTGTGATGGGCCAGGCCCCTGGTAGACCGCCAGGGATGGGACCCCCGCAGGTCGAGGATCCACGGGCGTTGTCTTCGCTGCATTCCATCTTGTGGAGTGCCTCCTGGCGGCGATCCGGTGCGGACACTCACAATGCCCTTCAAGGCCCCGGGGTGGGGCGGCCCAGCAGACGTGCAGCGCCCGAATGACTTCGCCAGGCGTTTTCCGGCCAATTCTCACGAGCGTTCTGCCCAAACCAGGATTGGTTTGGGCAGAACGCTCGTGAGAATTGGCCGGCGTAGGTCAGCCCTGCGGACAGCCCTGCTCTCCATGGCCCAGGGCCCTTTATCGCCCAGGGCCCTTTCTCGCCCAGGGCTTGTTGCTGCCGCCCAGAAATGGCACGGAAAAGAAGCGGCCCAACTGGGCACGCCGGCGCAGTGGAGTGTTCCCGGCTCAGAGTTGAAGGACGGGTGGTGGACTGGTGTGCGCCTCCGTCTTTCAGGTAGATGGGGCGGCAAAGGATGGGGATGACCTCATTTTGGTGAACAGGTTTATCTCACTCTGAGGGTTGTCCGAAGCACCAGGGGACGCCGATGCAGACTGCGTGGTTGGGAGATGCGTGGCTGCGCGACTAAGGGTTTCCAATATGGAGGCCATGAGGGACAGGACCCCGGAAGCAGAAGGTTGGGGAGGCAGGTGAGCGTTCCAAACCGGACTTCGTGATGGGCCTGGCCCTATGGTAGAGCGCCAGGGATGGGACCCCCGCAGGTCGAGGATCCACGGGCGTTGTCCTCGCTGCATTCCATCTTGTGGATTGCCTCCTGGCGGTGATCGGTTACGGACACTCACAATGCCCTTCAAGGCCCCGGGGGGGTCGGCCCAGCAGACGTGCAGCGCCCGAATGACTTCGCCGGGCGTTTTCCGGCCAATTCTCACGAGCGTTCTGCCCAAACCAGGATTGGTTTGGGCAGAACGCTCGTGAGAATTGGCCGGCGTAGGGCAGCCCTGCGGACAGCCCTGCTCTCCATGGCCCAGGGCCCTTTCTCGCCCTGGGCTTGTTGCTGCCGCCCCGAAATGGCACGGAAAAGAAGCGGCCCACCTGGGCACGCCGGCGCAGTGGAGCGTTCCCGGAGCAGATTTGAAGGACGGGTGGTGGCCTGGTGTTCGCCTCCGTCTTTCGGGTAGATCGGGCGGTCAAGAATGGGGATGACCTCATTTTGGTCATACAGGTTTATCACACTCTGAGCGTTGTCTGAAGCACCAGGAGGCGCCGATGGAGACCGCGTGGTTGGGAGATGCGTGGCTGCGGGACTAAGGGTTTCCAATATGGAGGCCATGAGGGACAGGACCCCGGAAGCGGAAGGTTGGGGAAGCAGGCGAGCGTTCCAGACCGGACTTTGTGATGGGCCAGGCCCCATGGTAGACCGCCAGGGATGGGACCCCCGCAGGTCGAGGATCCACGGGCGTTGTCCTCGCTGCATTCCATCTTGTGGAGTGCCTCCTGGCGGCGATCCGGTGCGGACACTCACAATGCCCTTCAAGGCCCCGGGGTGGGGCGGCCCAGCAGACGTGCAGCGCCCGAATGACTTCGCCAGGCGTTTTCCGGCCAATTCTCACGAGCGTTCTGCCCAAACCAGGATTGGTTTGGGCAGAACGCTCGTGAGAATTGGCCGGCGTAGGTCAGCCCTGCGGACAGCCCTGCTCTCCATGGCCCAGGGCCCTTTATCGCCCAGGGCCCTTTCTCGCCCAGGGCTTGTTGCTGCCGCCCAGAAATGGCACGGAAAAGAAGCGGCCCAACTGGGCACGCCGGCGCAGTGGAGTGTTCCCGGCTCAGAGTTGAAGGACGGGTGGTGGACTGGTGTGCGCCTCCGTCTTTCAGGTAGATGGGGCGGCAAAGGATGGGGATGACCTCATTTTGGTCATACAGGTTTATCTCACTCTGAGGGTTGTCCGAAGCACCAGGGGACGCCGATGCAGACTGCGTGGTTGGGAGATGCGTGGCTGCGGGACTAAGGGTTTCCAATATGGAGGCCATGAGGGACAGGACCCCGGAAGCAGAAGGTTGGGGAGGCAGGTGAGCGTTCCAAACCGGACTTCGTGATGGGCCTGGCCCTATGGTAGAGCGCCAGGGATGGGACCCCCGCAGGTCGAGGATCCACGGGCGTTGTCCTCGCTGCATTCCATCTTGTGGATTGCCTCTTGGCGGTGATCGGTTACGGACACTCACAATGCCCTTCAAGGCCCCGGGGGGGTCGGCCCAGCAGACGTGCAGCGCCCGAATGACTTCGCCGGGCGTTTTCCGGCCAATTCTCACGAGCGTTCTGCCCAAACCAGGATTGGTTTGGGCAGAACGCTCGTGAGAATTGGCCGGCGTAGGGCAGCCCTGCGGACAGCCCTGCTCTCCATGGCCCAGGGCCCTTTCTCGCCCTGGGCTTGTTGCTGCCGCCCCGAAATGGCACGGAAAAGAAGCGGCCCACCTGGGCACGCCGGCGCAGTGGAGCGTTCCCGGAGCAGAGTTGAAGGACGGGTGGTGGCCTGGTGTGCGCCTCCGTCTTTCGGGTAGATCGGGCGGTCAAGAATGGGGATGACCTCATTTTGGTCATACAGGTTTATCACACTCTGAGCGTTGTCTGAAGCACCAGGAGGCGCCGATGGAGACTGCGTGGTTGGGAGATGCGTGGCTGCAGGACTAAGGGTTTCCAATATGGAGGCCATGAGGGGCAGGACCCCGGAAGCGGAAGGTTGGGGAAGCAGGCGAGCGTTCCAGACCGGACTTTGTGATGGGCCAGGCCCCATGGTAGACCGCCAGGGATGGGACCCCCGCAGGTCGAGGATCCGCGGGCGTTGTCCTCGCTGCATTCCATCTTGTGGAGTGCCTCCTGGCGGCGATCCGGTGCGGACACTCACAATGCCCTTCAAGGCCCCGGGGTGGGGCGGCCCAGCAGACGTGCAGCGCCCGAATGACTTCGCCAGGCGTTTTCCGGCCAATTCTCACGAGCGTTCTGCCCAAACCAGGATTGGTTTGGGCAGAACGCTCGTGAGAATTGGCCGGCGTAGGGCAGCCCTGCGGACAGCCCTGCTCTCCATGGCCCAGGGCCCTTTCTCGCCCAGGGCTTGTTGCTGACGCCCCGAAATGGCACGGAAAAGAAGCGGCCCACCTGGGCACGCCGGCGCAGTGGAGCGTTCCCGGAGCAGAGTTGAAGGACGGGTGGTGGCCTGGTGTGCGCCTCCGTCTTTCGGGTAGATCGGGCGGTCAAGGATGGGGATGACCTCATTTTGGTCATACAGGTTTATCACACTCTGAGCGTTGTCTGAAGCACCAGGAGGCGCCGATGGAGACTGCGTGGTTGGGAGATGCGTGGCTGCGGGACTAAGGGTTTCCAATATGGAGGCCATGAGGGACAGGACCCCGGAAGCGGAAGGTTGGGGAAGCAGGCGAGCGTTCCAGACCGGACTTTGTGATGGGCCAGGCCCCATGGTAGACCGCCAGGGATGGGACCCCCGCAGGTCGAGGATCCACGGGCGTTGTCCCTGCTGCATTCCATCTTGTGGAGTGCCTCCTGGCGGCGATCCGGTGCGGACACTCACAATGCCCTTCAAGGCCCCGGGGTGGGGCGGCCCAGCCGACGTGCAGCGCCCGAATGACTTCGCCAGGCGTTTTCCGGCCAATTCTCACGAGCGTTCTGCCCAAACCAGGATTGGTTTGGGCAGAACGCTCGTGAGAATTGGCCGGCGTAGGTCAGCCCTGCGGACAGCCCTGCTCTCCATGGCCCAGGGCCCTTTATCGCCCAGGGCCCTTTCTCGCCCAGGGCTTGTTGCTGCCGCCCAGAAATGGCACGGAAAAGAAGCGGCCCAACTGGGCACGCCGGCGCAGTGGAGTGTTCCCGGCTCAGAGTTGAAGGACGGGTGGTGGACTGGTGTGCGCCTCCGTCTTTCAGGTAGATGGGGCGGCAAAGGATGTGGATGACCTCATTTTGGTGAACAGGTTTATCTCAATCTGAGGGTGGTCCGAAGCACCAGGGGACGCCGATAAAGACTGCGTGGTTGGGAGATGCGTGGCTGCGGGACTAAGGGTTTCCAATATGGAGGCCATGAGGGACAGGACCCCGGAAGCAGAAGGTTGGGGAGGCAGGTGAGCGTTCCAAACCGGACTTCGTGATGGGCCTGGCCCTATGGTAGAGCGCCAGGGATGGGACCCCCGCAGGTCGAGGATCCACGGGCGTTGTCCTCGCTGCATTCCATCTTGTGGATTGCCTCCTGGCGGTGATCGGTTGCGGACACTCACAATGACCTTCAAGGCCCCAGGGGGGTCGGCCCAGCAGACGTGCAGCGCCCGAATGACTTCGCCGGGCGTTTTCCGGCCAATTCTCACGAGCGTTCTGCCCAAACCAGGATTGGTTTGGGCAGAACGCTCGTGAGAATTGGCCGGCGTAGGTCAGCCCTGCGGACAGCCCTGCTCTCCATGGCCCAGGGCCCTTTATCGCCCAGGGCCCTTTCTCGCCCAGGGCTTGTTGCTGCCGCCCAGAAATGGCACGGAAAAGAAGCGACCCACCTGGGCACGCCGGCGCAGTGCAGCGTTCCCGGAGCAGAGTTGAAGGACGGGTGGTGGCCTGGTGTGCGCCTCCGTCTTTCGGGTAGATCGGGCGGTCAAGGATGGGGATGACCTCATTTTGGTCATACAGGTTTATCACACTCTGAGCGTTGTCTGAAGCACCAGGAGGCGCCGATGGAGACTGCGTGGTTGGGAGATGCGTGGCTGCGGGACTAAGGGTTTCCAATATGGAGGCCATGAGGGACAGGACCCCGGAAGCGGAAGGTTGGGGAAGCAGGCGAGCGTTCCAGACCGGACTTTGTGATGGGCCAGGCCCCATGGTAGACCGCCAGGGATGGGACCCCCGCAGGTCGAGGATCCACGGGCGTTGTCCTCGCTGCATTCCATCTTGTGGAGTGCCTCCTGGCGGCGATCCGGTGCGGACACTCACAATGCCCTTCAAGGCCCCGGGGTGGGGCGGCCCAGCAGACGTGCAGCGCCTGAATGACTTTGCCAGGCGTTTTCCGGCCAATTCTCACGAGCGTTCTGCCCAAACCAGGATTGGTTTGGGCAGAACGCTCGTGAGAATTGGCCGGCGTAGGTCAGCCCTGCGGACAGCCCTGCTCTCCATGGCCCAGGGCCCTTTATCGCCCAGGGCCCTTTCTCGCCCAGGGCTTGTTGCTGCCGCCCAGAAATGGCACGGAAAAGAAGCGGCCCAACTGGGCACGCCGGCGCAGTGGAGTGTTCCCGGCTCAGAGTTGAAGGACGGGTGGTGGACTGGTGTGCGCCTCCGTCTTTCAGGTAGATGGGGCGGCAAAGGATGGGGATGACCTCATTTTGGTGAACAGGTTTATCTCACTCTGAGGGTTGTACGAAGCACCAGGGGACGCCGATGCAGACTGCGTGGTTGGGAGATGCGTGGCTGCGGGACTAAGGGTTTCCAATATGGAGGCCATGAGGGACAGGACCCCGGAAGCAGAAGGTTGGGGAGGCAGGTGAGCGTTCCAAACCGGACTTCGTGATGGGCCTGGCCCTATGGTAGAGCGCCAGGGATGGGACCCCCGCAGGTCGAGGATCCACGGGCGTTGTCCTCGCTGCATTCCATCTTGTGGATTGCCTCCTGGCGGTGATCGGTTACGGACACTCACAATGCCCTTCAAGGCCCCGGGGGGGTCGGCCCAGCAGACGTGCAGCGCCCGAATGACTTCGCCGGGCGTTTTCCGGCCAATTCTCACGAGCGTTCTGCCCAAACCAGGATTGGTTTGGGCAGAACGCTCGTGAGAATTGGCCGGCGTAGGGCAGCCCTGCGGACAGCCCTGCTCTCCATGGCCCAGGGCCCTTTCTCGCCCTGGGCTTGTTGCTGCCGCCCCGAAATGGCACGGAAAAGAAGCGGCCCACCTGGGCACGCCGGCGCAGTGGAGCGTTCCCGGAGCAGAGTTGAAGGACGGGTGGTGGCCTGGTGTGCGCCTCCGTCTTTCGGGTAGATCGGGCGATCAAGAATGGGGATGACCTCATTTTGGTCATACAGTTTTATCACACTCTGATCGTTGTCTGAAGCACCAGGAGGCGCCGATGGAGACCGCGTGGTTGGGAGATGCGTGGCTGCGGGACTAAGGGTTTCCAATATGGAGGCCATGAGGGGCAGGACCCCGGAAGCGGAAGGTTGGGGAAGCAGGCGAGCGTTCCAGACCGGACTTTGTGATGGGCCAGGCCCCATGGTAGACCGCCAGGGATGGGACCCCCGCAGGTCGAGGATCCACGGGCGTTGTCCTCGCTGCATTCCATCTTGTGGAGTGCCTCCTGGCGGCGATCCGGTGCGGACACTCACAATGCCCTTCAAGGCCCCGGGGTGGGGCGGCCCAGCAGACGTGCAGCGCCCGAATGACTTCGCCAGGCGTTTTCCGGCCAATTCTCACGAGCGTTCTGCCCAAACCAGGATTGGTTTGGGCAGAACGCTCGTGAGAATTGGCCGGCGTAGGTCAGCCCTGCGGACAGCCCTGCTCTCCATGGCCCAGGGCCCTTTATCGCCCAGAACCCTTTCTCACCCAGGGCTTGTTGCTGCCGCCCAGAAATGGCACGGAAAAGAAGCGGCCCAACTGGGCACGCCGGCGCAGTGGAGTGTTCCCGGCTCAGAGTTGAAGGACGGGTGGTGGACTGGTGTGCGCCTCCGTCTTTCAGGTAGATGGGGCGGCAAAGGATGGGGATGACCTCATTTTGGTCATACAGGTTTATCTCAATCTGAGGGTTGTCCGAAGCACTAGGGGACGCCGATGCAGACTGCGTGGTTGGGAGATGCGTGGATGCGGGAGTAAGGGTTTCCAATATGGAGGCCATGAGGGACAGGACCCCGGAAGCAGAAGGTTGGGAAGGCAGGTGAGCGTTCCAAACCGGACTTTGTGATGGGCCTGGCCCTATGGTAGAGCGCCAGGGATGGGACCCCCTCAGGTCGAGGATCCACGGGCGTTGTCCTCGCTGCATTCCATCTTGTGGATTGCCTCCTGGCGGTGATCGGTTGCGGACACTCACAATCCCCTTCAAGGCCCCGGGGGGTCGGCCCAGCAGACGTGCAGCGCCCGAATGACTTCGCCGGGCGTTTTCCGGCCAATTCTCACGAGCGTTCTGCCAAACCAGGATTGGTTTGGGCAGAACGCTCGTGAGAATTGGCCGGCGTAGTTCAGCCCTGCGGACAGCCCTGCTCTCCATGGCCCAGGGCCCTTTATCGCCCAGGGCCCTTCTCGCCCAGGGCTTGGTGCTGCCGCCCAGAAATGGCACGGAAAAGAAGCGGCCCAACTGGGCACGCCGGCGCAGTGGAGTGTTCCCGGCTCAGAGTTGAAGGACGGGTGGTGGACTGGTGTGCGCCTCCGTCTTTCAGGTAGATGGGGCGGCAAAGGATGTGGATGACCTCATTTTGGTGAACAGGTTTATCTCACTCTGAGGGTGGTCCCAAGCACCAGGGGACGCCGATAAAGACTGCGTGGTTGGGTGATGCGTGGCTGCGGGACTAAGGGTTTCCAATATGGAGGCCATGAGGGACAGGACACCGGAAGCAGAAGGTTGGGGAGGCAGGTGAGCGTTCCAAACTGGACTTCGTGATGGGCCTGGCCCTATGGTAGAGCGCCAGGGATGGGACCCCCGCAGGTCGAGGATCCACGGGCGTTGTCCTCGCTGCATTCCATCTTGTGGATTGCCTCCTGGCGGTGATCGGTTGCGGACACTCACAATGCCCTTCAAGGCCCCGGGGGGGTCGGCCCAGCAGACGTGCAGCGCCCGAATGACTTCGCCGGGCGTTTTCCGGCCAATTCTCACGAGCGTTCTGCCCAAACCAGGATTGGTTTGGGCAGAACGCTCGTGAGAATTGGCCGGCGTAGGGCAGCCCTGCGGACAGCCCTGCTCTCCATGGCCCAGGGCCCTTTCTCGCCCAGGGCTTGTTGCTGCCGCCCCGAAATGGCACGGAAAAGAAGCGGCCCACCTGGGCACGCCGGCGCAGTGTAGCGTTCCCGGAGCAGAGTTGAAGGACGGGTGGTGGCCTGGTGTGCGCCTCCGTCTTTCGGGTAGATCGGGCGGTCAAGGATGGGGATGACCTCATTTTGGTCATACAGGTTTATCACACTCTGAGCGTTGTCTGAAGCACCAGGAGGCGCCGATGGAGACTGCGTGGTTGGGAGATGCGTGGCTGCGGGACTAAGGGTTTCCAATATGGAGGCCATGAGGGACAGGACCCCGGAAGCGGAAGGTTGGGGAAGCAGGCGAGCGTTCCAGACCGGACTTTGTGATGGGCCAGGCCCCATGGTAGACCGCCAGGGATGGGACCCCCGCAGGTCGAGGATCCACGGGCGTTGTCCTCGCTGCATTCCATCTTGTGGAGTGCCTCCTGGCGGCGATCCGGTGCGGACACTCACAATGCCCTTCAAGGCCCCGGGGTGGGGCGGCCCAGCAGACGTGCAGCGCCTGAATGACTTTGCCAGGCGTTTTCCGGCCAATTCTCACGAGCGTTCTGCCCAAACCAGGATTGGTTTGGGCAGAACGCTCGTGAGAATTGGCCGGCGTAGGTCAGCCCTGCGGACAGCCCTGCTCTCCATGGCCCAGGGCCCTTTATCGCCCAGGGCCCTTTCTCGCCCAGGGCTTGTTGCTGCCGCCCAGAAATGGCACGGAAAAGAAGCGGCCCAACTGGGCACGCCGGCGCAGTGGAGTGTTCCCGGCTCAGAGTTGAAGGACGGGTGGTGGACTGGTGTGCGCCTCCGTCTTTCAGGTAGATGGGGCGGCAAAGGATGGGGATGACCTCATTTTGGTGAACAGGTTTATCTCACTCTGAGGGTTGTACGAAGCACCAGGGGACGCCGATGCAGACTGCGTGGTTGGGAGATGCGTGGCTGCGGGACTAAGGGTTTCCAATATGGAGGCCATGAGGGACAGGACCCCGGAAGCAGAAGGTTGGGGAGGCAGGTGAGCGTTCCAAACCGGACTTCGTGATGGGCCTGGCCCTATGGTAGAGCGCCAGGGATGGGACCCCCGCAGGTCGAGGATCCACGGGCGTTGTCCTCGCTGCATTCCATCTTGTGGATTGCCTCCTGGCGGTGATCGGTTACGGACACTCACAATGCCCTTCAAGGCCCCGGGGGGGTCGGCCCAGCAGACGTGCAGCGCCCGAATGACTTCGCCGGGCGTTTTCCGGCCAATTCTCACGAGCGTTCTGCCCAAACCAGGATTGGTTTGGGCAGAACGCTCGTGAGAATTGGCCGGCGTAGGGCAGCCCTGCGGACAGCCCTGCTCTCCATGGCCCAGGGCCCTTTCTCGCCCTGGGCTTGTTGCTGCCGCCCCGAAATGGCACGGAAAAGAAGCGGCCCACCTGGGCACGCCGGCGCAGTGGAGCGTTCCCGGAGCAGAGTTGAAGGACGGGTGGTGGCCTGGTGTGCGCCTCCGTCTTTCGGGTAGATCGGGCGATCAAGAATGGGGATGACCTCATTTTGGTCATACAGTTTTATCACACTCTGAGCGTTGTCTGAAGCACCAGGAGGCGCCGATGGAGACCGCGTGGTTGGGAGATGCGTGGCTGCGGGACTAAGGGTTTCCAATATGGAGGCCATGAGGGGCAGGACCCCGGAAGCGGAAGGTTGGGGAAGCAGGCGAGCGTTCCAGACCGGACTTTGTGATGGGCCAGGCCCCATGGTAGACCGCCAGGGATGGGACCCCCGCAGGTCGAGGATCCACGGGCGTTGTCCTCGCTGCATTCCATCTTGTGGAGTGCCTCCTGGCGGCGATCCGGTGCGGACACTCACAATGCCCTTCAAGGCCCCGGGGTGGGGCGGCCCAGCAGACGTGCAGCGCCCGAATGACTTCGCCAGGCGTTTTCCGGCCAATTCTCACGAGCGTTCTGCCCAAACCAGGATTGGTTTGGGCAGAACGCTCGTGAGAATTGGCCGGCGTAGGTCAGCCCTGCGGACAGCCCTGCTCTCCATGGCCCAGGGCCCTTTATCGCCCAGAACCCTTTCTCACCCAGGGCTTGTTGCTGCCGCCCAGAAATGGCACGGAAAAGAAGCGGCCCAACTGGGCACGCCGGCGCAGTGGAGTGTTCCCGGCTCAGAGTTGAAGGACGGGTGGTGGACTGGTGTGCGCCTCCGTCTTTCAGGTAGATGGGGCGGCAAAGGATGGGGATGACCTCATTTTGGTCATACAGGTTTATCTCAATCTGAGGGTTGTCCGAAGCACTAGGGGACGCCGATGCAGACTGCGTGGTTGGGAGATGCGTGGATGCGGGAGTAAGGGTTTCCAATATGGAGGCCATGAGGGACAGGACCCCGGAAGCAGAAGGTTGGGAAGGCAGGTGAGCGTTCCAAACCGGACTTTGTGATGGGCCTGGCCCTATGGTAGAGCGCCAGGGATGGGACCCCCTCAGGTCGAGGATCCACGGGCGTTGTCCTCGCTGCATTCCATCTTGTGGATTGCCTCCTGGCGGTGATCGGTTGCGGACACTCACAATCCCCTTCAAGGCCCCGGGGGGTCGGCCCAGCAGACGTGCAGCGCCCGAATGACTTCGCCGGGCGTTTTCCGGCCAATTCTCACGAGCGTTCTGCCAAACCAGGATTGGTTTGGGCAGAACGCTCGTGAGAATTGGCCGGCGTAGTTCAGCCCTGCGGACAGCCCTGCTCTCCATGGCCCAGGGCCCTTTATCGCCCAGGGCCCTTCTCGCCCAGGGCTTGGTGCTGCCGCCCAGAAATGGCACGGAAAAGAAGCGGCCCAACTGGGCACGCCGGCGCAGTGGAGTGTTCCCGGCTCAGAGTTGAAGGACGGGTGGTGGACTGGTGTGCGCCTCCGTCTTTCAGGTAGATGGGGCGACAAAGGATGTGGATGACCTCATTTTGGTGAACAGGTTTATCTCACTCTGAGGGTGGTCCCAAGCACCAGGGGACGCCGATAAAGACTGCGTGGTTGGGTGATGCGTGGCTGCGGGACTAAGGGTTTCCAATATGGAGGCCATGAGGGACAGGACACCGGAAGCAGAAGGTTGGGGAGGCAGGTGAGCGTTCCAAACTGGACTTCGTGATGGGCCTGGCCCTATGGTAGAGCGCCAGGGATGGGACCCCCGCAGGTCGAGGATCCACGGGCGTTGTCCTCGCTGCATTCCATCTTGTGGATTGCCTCCTGGCGGTGATCGGTTGCGGACACTCACAATGCCCTTCAAGGCCCCGGGGGGGTCGGCCCAGCAGACGTGCAGCGCCCGAATGACTTCGCCGGGCGTTTTCCGGCCAATTCTCACGAGCGTTCTGCCCAAACCAGGATTGGTTTGGGCAGAACGCTCGTGAGAATTGGCCGGCGTAGGGCAGCCCTGCGGACAGCCCTGCTCTCCATGGCCCAGGGCCCTTTCTCGCCCAGGGCTTGTTGCTGCCGCCCCGAAATGGCACGGAAAAGAAGCGGCCCACCTGGGCACGCCGGCGCAGTGTAGCGTTCCCGGAGCAGAGTTGAAGGACGGGTGGTGGCCTGGTGTGCGCCTCCGTCTTTCGGGTAGATCGGGCGGTCAAGGATGGGGATGACCTCATTTTGGTCATACAGGTTTATCACACTCTGAGCGTTGTCTGAAGCACCAGGAGGCGCCGATGGAGACTGCGTGGTTGGGAGATGCGTGGCTGCGGGACTAAGGGTTTCCAATATGGAGGCCATGAGGGACAGGACCCCGGAAGCGGAAGGTTGGGGAAGCAGGCGAGCGTTCCAGACCGGACTTTGTGATGGGCCAGGCCCCATGGTAGACCGCCAGGGATGGGACCCCCGCAGGTCGAGGATCCACGGGCGTTGTCCTCGCTGCATTCCATCTTGTGGAGTGCCTCCTGGCGGCGATCCGGTGCGGACACTCACAATGCCCTTCAAGGCCCCGGGGTGGGGCGGCCCAGCAGACGTGCAGCGCCCGAATGACTTCGCCAGGCGTTTTCCGGCCAATTCTCACGAGCGTTCTGCCCAAACCAGGATTGGTTTGGGCAGAACGCTCGTGAGAATTGGCCGGCGTAGGTCAGCCCTGCGGACAGCCCTGCTCTCCATGGCCCAGGGCCCTTTATCGCCCAGGGCCCTTTCTCGCCCAGGGCTTGTTGCTGCCGCCCAGAAATGGCACGGAAAAGAAGCGGCCCAACTGGGCACGCCGGCGCAGTGGAGTGTTCCCGGCTCAGAGTTGAAGGACGGGTGGTGGACTGGTGTGCGCCTCCGTCTTTCAGGTAGATGGGGCGGCAAAGGATGGGGATGACCTCATTTTGGTGAACAGGTTTATCTCACTCTGAGGCTTGTCTGAAGCACCAGGGGACGCCGATGCAGACTGCGTGGTTGGGAGATGCGTGGCTGCGGGACTAAGGGTTTCCAATATGGAGGCCATGAGGGACAGGACCCCGGAAGCAGAAGGTTGGGGAGGCAGGTGAGCGTTCCAAACCGGACTTCGTGATGTGCCTGGCCCTATGGTAGAGCGCCAGGGATGGGACCCCCGCAGGTCGAGGATCCACGGGCGTTGTCCTCGCTGCATTCCATCTTGTGGATTGCCTCCTGGCGGTGATCGGTTGCAGACACTCACAATGCCCTTCAAGGCCCCGGGGGGGTCGGCCCAGCAGACGTGCAGCGCCCGAGTGACTTCGCCGGGCGTTTTCCGGCCAATTCTCACGAGCGTTCTGCCAAACCAGGATTGGTTTGCGCAGAACGCTCGTGAGAATTGGCCGGCGTAGGGCAGCACTGCGGACAGCCCTGCTCTCCATGGCCCAGGGCCCTTTCTCGCCCAGGGCTTGTTGCTGCCGCCCCGAAATGGCACGGAAAAGAAGCGGCCCACCTGGGCACGCCGGCGCAGTGGAGCGTTCCCGGAGCAGAGTTGAAGGACGGGTGGTGGACTGGTGTGCGCCTCCGTCTTTCGGGTAGATCGGGCGGTCAAGGATGGGGATGACCTCATTTTGGTCATACAGGTTTATCACACTCTGAGCGTTGTCTGAAGCACCAGGAGGCGCCGATGGAGACCGCGTGGTTGGGAGATGCGTGGCTGCGGGACTAAGGGTTTCCAATATGGAGGCCATGAGGGACAGGACCCCGGAAGCGGAAGGTTGGGGAAGCAGGCGAGCGTTCCAGACCGGACTTTGTGATGGGCCAGGCCCCATGGTAGACCGCCAGGGATGGGACCCCCGCAGGTCGAGGATCCACGGGCGTTGTCCTCGCTGCATTCCATCTTGTGGAGTGCCTCCTGGCGGCGATCCGGTGCGGACACTCACAATGCCCTTCAAGGCCCCGGGGTGGGGCGGCCCAGCAGACGTGCAGCGCCCGAATGACTTCGCCAGGCGTTTTCCGGCCAATTCTCACGAGCGTTCTGCCCAAACCAGGATTGGTTTGGGAAGAACGCTCGTGAGAATTGGCCGGCGTAGGTCAGCCCTGCGGACAGCCCTGCTCTCCATGGCCCAGGGCCCTTTATCGCCCAGGGCCCTTTCTCGCCCAGGGCTTGTTGCTGCCGCCCAGAAATGGCACGGAAAAGAAGCGGCCCAACTGGGCACGCCGGCGCAGTGGAGTGTTCCCGGCTCAGAGTTGAAGGACGGGTGGTGGACTGGTGTGCGCCTCCGTCTTTCAGGTAGATGGGGCGGCAAAGGATGGGGATGACGTCATTTTGGTGAACAGGTTTATCTCACTCTGAGGGTTGTCCGAAGCACCAGGGGACGCCGATGCAGACTGCGTGGTTGGGAGATGCGTGGCTGCGGGACTAAGGGTTTCCAATATGGAGGCCATGAGGGACAGGACCCCGGAAGCAGAAGGTTGGGGAGGCAGGTGAGCGTTCCAAACCGGAATTCGTGATGGGCCTGGCCCTATGGTAGAGCGCCAGGGATGGGACCCCCGCAGGTCGAGGATCCACGGGCGTTGTCCTCGCTGCATTCCATCTTGTGGATTGCCTCCTGGCGGTGATCGGTTACGGACACTCACAATGCCCTTCAAGGCCCCGGGGGGGTCGGCCCAGCAGACGTGCAGCGCCCGAATGACTTCGCCGGGCGTTTTCCGGCCAATTCTCACGAGCGTTCTGCCCAAACCAGGATTGGTTTGGGCAGAACGCTCGTGAGAATTGGCCGGCGTAGGGCAGCCCTGCGGACAGCCCTGCTCTCCATGGCCCAGGGCCCTTTCTCGCCCTGGGCTTGTTGCTGCCGCCCCGAAATGGCACGGAAAAGAAGCGGCCCACCTGGGCACGCCGGCGCAGTGGAGCGTTCCCGGAGCAGAGTTGAAGGACGGGTGGTGGCCTGGTGTGCGCCTCCGTCTTTCGGGTAGATCGGGCGGTCAAGAATGGGGATGACCTCATTTTGGTCATACAGGTTTATCACACTCTGAGCGTTGTCTGAAGCACCAGGAGGCGCCGATGGAGACCGCGTGGTTGGGAGATGCGTGGCTGCGGGACTAAGGGTTTCCAATATGGAGGCCATGAGGGGCAGGACCCCTGAAGCGGAAGGTTGGGGAAGCAGGCGAGCGTTCCAGACCGGACTTTGTGATGGGCCAGGCCCCATGGTAGACCGCCAGGGATGGGACCCCCGCAGGTCGAGGATCCACGGGCGTTGTCCTCGCTGCATTCCATCTTGTGGAGTGCCTCCTGGCGGCGATCCGGTGCGGACACTCACAATGCCCTTCAAGGCCCCGGGGTGGGGCGGCCCAGCAGACGTGCAGCGCCCGAATGACTTCGCCAGGCGTTTTCCGGCCAATTCTCACGAGCGTTCTGCCCAAACCAGGATTGGTTTGGGCAGAACGCTCGTGAGAATTGGCCGGCGTAGGTCAGCCCTGCGGACAGCCCTGCTCTCCATGGCCCAGGGCCCTTTATCGCCCAGAACCCTTTCTCGCCCAGGGCTTGTTGCTGCCGCCCAGAAATGGCACGGAAAAGAAGCGGCCCAACTGGGCACGCCGGCGCAGTGGAGTGTTCCCGGCTCAGAGTTGAAGGACGGGTGGTGGACTGGTGTGCGCCTCCGTCTTTCAGGTAGATGGGGCGGCAAAGGATGGGGATGACCTCATTTTGGTCATACAGGTTTATCTCAATCTGAGGGTTGTCCGAAGCACCAGGGGACGCCGATGCAGACTGCGTGGTTGGGAGATGCGTGGCTGCGGGACTAAGGGTTTCCAATATGGAGGCCATGAGGGACAGGACCCTGGAAGCAGAAGGTTGGGGAGGCAGGTGAGCATTCCAAACCGGACTTCGTGATGGGCCTGGCCCTATGGTAGAGCGCCAGGGATGGGACCCCCGCAGGTCGAGGATCCACGGGCGTTGTCCTCGCTGCATTCCATCTTGTGGATTGCCTCCTGGCGGTGATCGGTTGCGGACACTCACAATGCCCTTCAAGGCTCCGAGGGGGTCGGCCCAGCAGACGTGCAGCGCCCGAATGACTTCGCCGGGCGTTTTCCGCCCAATTCTCATGAGCGTTCTGCCCAAACCAGGATTGGTTTGGGCAGAACGCTCGTGAGAATTGGCCGGCGTAGGGCAGCCCTGCGGACAGCCCTGCTCTCCATGGCCCAGGGCCCTTTCTCGCCCAGGGCTTGTTGCTGACGCCCCGAAATGGCACGGAAAAGAAGCGGCCCACCTGGGCACGCCGGCGCAGTGGAGCGTTCCCGGAGCAGAGTTGAAGGACGGGTGGTGGCCTGGTGTGCGCCTCCGTCTTTCGGGTACATCGGGCGGTCAAGGATGGGGATGACCTCATTTTGGTCATACAGGTTTATCACACTCTGAGCGTTGTCTGAAGCACCAGGAGGCGCCGATGGAGACCGCGTGGTTGGGAGATGCGTGGCTACGGGACTAAGGGTTTCCAATATGGAGGCCATGAGGGGCAGGACCCCGGAAGCGGAAGGTTGGGGAAGCAGGCGAGCGTTCCAGACCGGACTTTGTGATGGGCCAGGCCCCATGGTAGACCGCCAGGGATGGGACCCCCGCAGGTCGAGGATCCACGGGCGTTGTCCTCGCTGCATTCCATCTTGTGGAGTGCCTCCTGGCGGCTATCCGGTGCGGACACTCACAATGCCCTTCAAGGCCCCGGGGTGGGGCGGCCCAGCAGACGTGCAGCGCCCGAATGACTTCGCCAGGCGTTTTCCGGCCAATTCTCACGAGCGTTCTGCCCAAACGAGGATTGGTTTGGGCAGAACGCTCGTGAGAATTGGCCAGCGTAGGTGAGCCCTGCGGACAGCCCTGCTCTCCATGGCCCAGGGCCCTTTATCGCCCAGGGCCCTTTCTCGCCCAGGGCTTGTTGCTGCCGCCCAGAAATGGCACGGAAAAGAAGCGGCCCAACTGGGCACGCCGGCGCAGTGGAGTGTTCCCGGCTCAGAGTTGAAGGACGGGTGGTGGACTGGTGTGCGCCTCCGTCTTTCAGGTAGATGGGGCGGCAAAGGATGGGGATGACCTCATTTTGGTCATACAGGTTTATCTCAATCTGAGGGTTGTCCGAAGCACTAGGGGACGCCGATGCAGACTGCGTGGTTGGGAGATGCGTGGCTGCGGGACTAAGGGTTTCCAATATGGAGGCCATGAGGGACAGGACCCCGGAAGCAGAAGGTTGGGGAGGCAGGTGAGCGTTCCAAACCGGACTTCGTGATGGGCCTGGCCCTATGGTAGAGCGCCAGGGATGGGACCCCCGCAGGTCGTGGATCCACGGGCGTTGTCCTCGCTGCATTCCATCTTGTGGATTGCCTCCTGGCGGTGATCGGTTGCGGACACTCACAATGCCCTTCAAGGCCCCGGGGGGGTCGGCCCAGCAGACGTGCAGCGCCCGAATGATTTCGCCGGGCGTTTTCCGCCCAATTCTCACGAGCGTTCTGCCCAAACCAGGATTGGTTTGGGCAGAACGCTCGTGAGAATTGGCCGGCGTAGGGCAGCCCTGCGGACAGCCCTGCTCTCCATGGCCCAGGGCCCTTTCTCGCCCAGGGCTTGTTGCTGACGCCCCGAAATGGCACGGAAAAGAAGCGGCCCACCTGGGCACGCCGGCGCAGTGGAGCGTTCCCGGAGCAGAGTTGAAGGACGGGTGGTGGCCTGGTGTGCGCCTCCGTCTTTCGGGTAGATAGGGCGGTCAAGGATGGGGATGACCTCATTTTGGTCATACAGGTTTATCACACTCTGAGCGTTGTCTGAAGCACCAGGAGGCGCCGATGGAGACCGCGTGGTTGGGAGATGCGTGGCTGCGGGACTAAGGGTTTCCAATATGGAGGCCATGAGGGGCAGGACCCCGGAAGCGGAAGGTTGGGGAAGCAGGCGAGCGTTCCAGACCGGACTTTGTGATGGGCCAGGCCCCATGGTAGACCGCCAGGGATGGGACCCCCGCAGGTCGAGGATCCACGGGCGTTGTCCTCGCTGCATTCCATCTTGTGGAGTGCCTCCTGGCGGCGATCCGGTGCGGACACTCACAATGCCCTTCAAGGCCCCGGGGTGGGGCGGCCCAGCAGACGTGCAGGGCCCGAATGACTTCGCCAGGCGTTTTCCGGCCAATTCTCACGAGCGTTCTGCCCAAACCAGGATTGGTTTGGGCAGAACGCTCGTGAGAATTGGCCGGCGTAGGTCAGCCCTGCGGACAGCCCTGCTCTCCATGGCCCAGGGCCCTTTATCGCCCAGAACCCTTTCTCGCCCAGGGCTTGTTGCTGCCGCCCAGAAATGGCACGGAAAAGAAGCGGCCCAACTGGGCACGCCGGCGCAGTGGAGTGTTCCCGGCTCAGAGTTGAAGGACGGGTGGTGGACTGGTGTGCGCCTCCGTCTTTCAGGTAGATGGGGCGGCAAAGGATGGGGATGACCTCATTTTGGTCATACAGGTTTATCTCAATCTGAGGGTTGTCCGAAGCACCAGGGGACGCCGATGCAGACTGCGTGGTTGGGAGATGCGTGGCTGCGGGACTAAGGGTTTCCAATATGGAGGCCATGAGGGACAGGACCCCGGAAGCAGAAGGTTGGGGAGGCAGGTGAGCGTTCCAAACCGGACTTCGTGATGGGCCTGGCCCTATTGTAGAGCGACAGGGATGGGACCCCCGCAGGTCGAGGATCCACGGGCGTTGTCCTCGCTGCATTCCATCTTGTGGATTGCCTCCTGGCGGTGATCGGTTGCGGACACTCACAATGCCCTTCAAGGCCCCGGGGGGGTCGGCCCAGCAGACGTGCAGCGCCCGAATGACTTCGCCGGGCGTTTTCCGGCCAATTCTCACGAGCGTTCTGCCCAAACCAGGATTGGTTTGGGCAGAACGCTCGTGAGAATTGGCCGGCGTAGGTCAGCCCTGCGGACAGCCCTGCTCTCCATGGCCCAGGGCCCTTTATCGCCCAGGGCCCTTTCTCGCCCAGGGCTTGTTGCTGCCGCCCAGAAATGGCACGGAAAAGAAGCGGCCCAACTGGGCACGCCGGCGCAGTGGAGTGTTCCCGGCTCAGAGTTGAAGGACGGGTGGTGGACTGGTGTGCGCCTCCGTCTTTCAGGTAGATGGGGCGGCAAAGGATGGGGATGACCTCATTTTGGTGAACAGGTTTATCTCACTCTGAGGGTTGTCCGAAGCACCAGGGGACGCCGATGCAGACTGCGTGGTTGGGAGATGCGTGGCTGCGGGACTAAGGGTTTCCAATATGGAGGCCATGAGGGACAGGACCCCGGAAGCAGAAGGTTGGGGAGGCAGGTGAGCGTTCCAAACCGGACTTCGTGATGGGCCTGGCCCTATGGTAGAGCGCCAGGGATGGGACCCCCGCAGGTCGAGGATCCACGGGCGTTGTCCTCGCTGCATTCCATCTTGTGGATTGCCTCCTGGCGGTGATCGGATGCGGACACTCACAATGCCCTTCAAGGCCCCGGGGGGGTCGGCCCAGCAGACGTGCAGCGCCCGAATGACTTCGCTGGGCGTTTTCCGGCCAATTCTCACGAGCGTTCTGCCCAAACCAGGATTGGTTTGGGCAGAACGCTCGTGAGAATTGGCCGGCGTAGGGCAGCCCTGCGGACAGCCCTGCTCTCCATGGCCCAGGGCCCTTTCTCGCCCAGGGCTTGTTGCTGCCGCCCCGAAATGGCACGGAAAAGAAGCGGCCCACCTGGGCACGTCGGCGCAGTGGAGCGTTCCCGGAGCAGAGTTGAAGGACGGGTGGTGGCCTGGTGTGCGCCTCCGTCTTTCGGGTAGATCGGGCGGTCAAGGATGGGGATGACCTCATTTTGGTCATACAGGTTTATCACACTCTGAGCGTTGTCTGAAGCACCAGGAGGCGCCGATGGAGACTGCGTGGTTGGGAGATGCGTGGCTGCGGGACTAAGGGTTTCCAATATGGAGGCCATGAGGGACAGGACCCCGGAAGCGGAAGGTTGGGGAAGCAGGCGAGCGTTCCAGACCGGACTTTGTGATGGGCCAGGCCCCATGGTAGACCGCCAGGGATGGGACCCCCGCAGGTCGAGGATCCACGGGCGTTGTCCTCGCTGCATTCCATCTTGTGGAGTGCCTCCTGGCGGCGATCCGGTGCGGACACTCACAATGCCCTTCAAGGCCCCGGGGTGGGGCGGCCCAGCAGACGTGCAGCGCCCGAATGACTTCGCCAGGCGTTTTCCGGCCAATTCTCACGAGCGTTCTGCCCAAACCAGGATTGGTTTGGGCAGAACGCTCGTGAGAATTGGCCGGCGTAGGGCAGCCCTGCGGACAGCCCTGCTCTCCATAGCCCAGGGCCCTTTCTCGCCCAGGGCTTGTTGCTGCCGCACCGAAATGGCACGGAAAAGAAGCGGCCCACCTGGGCACGCCGGCGCAGTGGAGCGTTCCTGGAGCAGAGTTGAAGGACGGGTGGTGGCCTGGTGTGCGCCTCCGTCTTTCGGGTAGATCGGGCGGTCAAGGATGGGGATGACCTCATTTTGGTCATACAGGTTTATCACACTCTGAGCGTTGTCTGAAGCACCAGGAGGCGCCGATGGAGACTGCGTGGTTGGGAGATGCGTGGCTGCGGGACTAAGGGTTTCCAATATGGAGGCCATGAGGGACAGGACCCCGGAAGCGGAAGGTTGGGGAAGCAGGCGAGCGTTCCAGACCGGACTTTGTGATGGGCCAGGCCCCATGGTAGACCGCCAGGGATGGGACCCCCGCAGGTCGAGGATCCACGGGCGTTGTCCTCGCTGCATTCCATCTTGTGGAGTGCCTCCTGGCGGCGATCCGGTGCGGACACTCACAATGCCCTTCAAGGCCCCGGGGTGGGGCGGCCCAGCAGACGTGCAGCGCCCGAATGACTTCGCCAGGCGTTTTCCGGCCAATTCTCACGAGCGTTCTGCCCAAACCAGGATTGGTTTGGGCAGAACGCTCGTGAGAATTGGCCGGCGTAGGTCAGCCCTGCGGACAGCCCTGCTCTCCATTGCCCAGGGCCCTTTATCGCCCAGGGCCCTTTCTCGCCCAGGGCTTGTTGCTGCCGCCCAGAAATGGCACGGAAAAGAAGCGGCCCAACTGGGCACGCCGGCGCAGTGGAGTGTTCCCGGCTCAGAGTTCAAGGACGGGTGGTGGACTGGTGTGCGCCTCCGTCTTTCAGGTAGATGGGGCGGCAAAGGATGGGGATGACCTCATTTTGGTGAACAGGTTTATCTCACTCTGAGGGTTGTCCGAAGCACCAGGGGACGCCGATGCAGACTGCGTGGTTGGGAGATGCGTGGCTGCGGGACTAAGGGTTTCCAATATGGAGGCCATGAGGGACAGGACCCCGGAAGCAGAAGGTTGGGGAGGCAGGTGAGCGTTCCAAACCGGACTTCGTGATGGGCCTGGCCCTATGGTAGAGCGCCAGGGATGGGACCCCCGCAGGTCGAGGATCCACGGGCGTTGTCCTCGCTGCATTCCATCTTGTGGATTGCCTCCTGGCGGTGATCGGATGCGGACACTCACAATGCCCTTCAAGGCCCCGGGGGGGTCGGCCCAGCAGACGTGCAGCGCCCGAATGACTTCGCTGGGCGTTTTCCGGCCAATTCTCACGAGCGTTCTGCCCAAACCAGGATTGGTTTGGGCAGAACGCTCGTGAGAATTGGCCGGCGTAGGGCAGCCCTGCGGACAGCCCTGCTCTCCATGGCCCAGGGCCCTTTCTCGCCCAGGGCTTGTTGCTGCCGCCCCGAAATGGCACGGAAAAGAAGCGGCCCACCTGGGCACGTCGGCGCAGTGGAGCGTTCCCGGAGCAGAGTTGAAGGACGGGTGGTGGCCTGGTGTGCGCCTCCGTCTTTCGGGTAGATCGGGCGGTCAAGGATGGGGATGACCTCATTTTGGTCATACAGGTTTATCACACTCTGAGCGTTGTCTGAAGCACCAGGAGGCGCCGATGGAGACTGCGTGGTTGGGAGATGCGTGGCTTCGGGACTAAGGGTTTCCAATATGGAGGCCATGAGGGACAGGACCCCGGAAGCGGAAGGTTGGGGAAGCAGGCGAGCGTTCCAGACCGGACTTTGTGATGGGCCAGGCCCCATGGTAGACCGCCAGGGATGGGACCCCCGCAGGTCGAGGATCCACGGGCGTTGTCCTCGCTGCATTCCATCTTGTGGAGTGCCTCCTGGCGGCGATCCGGTGCGGACACTCACAATGCCCTTCAAGGCCCCGGGGTGGGGCGGCCCAGCAGACGTGCAGCGCCCGAATGACTTCGCCAGGCGTTTTCCGGCCAATTCTCACGAGCGTTCTGCCCAAACCAGGATTGGTTTGGGCAGAACGCTCGTGAGAATTGGCCGGCGTAGGGCAGCCCTGCGGACAGCCCTGCTCTCCATAGCCCAGGGCCCTTTCTCGCCCAGGGCTTGTTGCTGCCGCCCAGAAATGGCACGGAAAAGAAGCGGCCCACCTGGGCACGCCGGTGCAGTGGAGCGTTCCCGGAGCAGAGTTGAAGGACGGGTGGTGGCCTGGTGTGCGCCTCCGTCTTTCGGGTAGATCGGGCGGTCAAGGATGGGGATGACCTCATTTTGGTCATACAGGTTTATCACACTCTGAGCGTTGTCTGAAGCACCAGGAGGCGCCGATGGAGACTGCGTGGTTGGGAGATGCGTGTCTGCGGGACTAAGGGTTTCCAATATGGAGGCCATGAGGGACAGGACCCCGGAAGCGGAAGGTTGGGGAAGCAGGCGAGCGTTCCAGACCGGACTTTGTGATGGGCCAGGCCCCATGGTAGACCGCCAGGGATGGGACCCCCGCAGGTCGAGGATCCACGGGCGTTGTCCTCGCTGCATTCCATCTTGTGGAGTGCCTCCTGGCGGCGATCCGGTGCGGACACTCACAATGCCCTTCAAGGCCCCGGGGTGGGGCGGCCCAGCAGACGTGCAGCGCCCGAATGACTTCGCCGGGCGTTTTCCGGCCAATTCTCACGAGCGTTCTGCCCAAACCAGGATTGGTTTGGGCAGAACGCTCGTGAGAATTGGCCGGCGTAGGTCAGGCCTGCGGACAGCCCTGCTCTCCATTGCCCAGGGCCCTTTATCGCCCAGGGCCCTTTCTCGCCCAGGGCTTGTTGCTGCCGCCCAGAAATGGCACGGAAAAGAAGCGGCCCAACTGGGCACGCCGGCGCAGTGGAGTGTTCCCGGCTCAGAGTTGAAGGACGGGTGGTGGACTGGTGTGCGCCACCGTCTTTCAGGTAGATGGGGCGGCAAAGGATGGGGATGACCTCATTTTGGTGAACAGGTTTATCTCACTCTGAGGGTTGTCCGAAGCACCAGGGGACGCCGATGCAGACTGCGTGGTTGGGAGATGCGTGGCTGCGGGACTAAGGGTTTCCAATATGGAGGCCATGAGGGACAGGACCCCGGAAGCAGAAGGTTGGGGAGGCAGGTGAGCGTTCCAAACCGGACTTCGTGATGGGCCTGGCCCTATGGTAGAGCGCCAGGGATGGGACCCCCGCAGGTCGAGGATCCACGGGCGTTGTCCTCGCTGCATTCCATCTTGTGGATTGCCTCCTGGCGGTGATCGGATGCGGACACTCACAATGCCCTTCAAGGCCCCGGGGGGGTCGGCCCAGCAGACGTGCAGCGCCCGAATGACTTCGCCGGGCGTTTTCCGGCCAATTCTCACGAGCGTTCTGCCCAAACCAGGATTGGTTTGGGCAGAACGCTCGTGAGAATTGGCCGGCGTAGGGCAGCCCTGCGGACAGCCCTGCTCTCCATGGCCCAGGGCCCTTTCTCGCCCAGGGCTTGTTGCCCCCGCCCCGAAATGGCACGGAAAAGAAGCGGCCCACCTGGGCACGCCGGCGCAGTGGAGCGTTCCCGGAGCAGAGTTGAAGGACGGGTGGTGGCCTGGTGTGCGCCTCCGTCTTTCGGGTAGATCGGGCGGTCAAGGATGGGGATGACCTCATTTTGGTCATACAGGTTTATCACACTCTGAGCGTTGTCTGAAGCACCAGGAGGCGCCGATGGAGACTGCGTGGTTGGGAGATGCGTGGCTTCGGGACTAAGGGTTTCCAATATGGAGGCCATGAGGGACAGGACCCCGGAAGCGGAAGGTTGGGGAAGCAGGCGAGCGTTCCAGACCGGACTTTGTGATGGGCCAGGCCCCATGGTAGACCGCCAGGGATGGGACCCCCGCAGGTCGAGGATCCACGGGCGTTGTCCTCGCTGCATTCCATCTTGTGGAGTGCCTCCTGGCGGCGATCCGGTGCGGACACTCACAATGCCCTTCAAGGCCCCGGGGTGGGGCGGCCCAGCAGACGTGCAGCGCCCGAATGACTTCGCCAGGCGTTTTCCGGCCAATTCTCACGAGCGTTCTGCCCAAACCAGGATTGGTTTGGGCAGAACGCTCGTGAGAATTGGCCGGCGTAGGGCAGCCCTGCGGACAGCCCTGCTCTCCATAGCCCAGGGCCCTTTCTCGCCCAGGGCTTGTTGCTGCCGCCCAGAAATGGCACGGAAAAGAAGCGGCCCACCTGGGCACGCCGGCGCAGTGGAGCGTTCCCGGAGCAGAGTTGAAGGACGGGTGGTGGCCTGGTGTGCGCCTCCGTCTTTCGGGTAGATCGGGCGGTCAAGGATGGGGATGACCTCATTTTGGTCATACAGGTTTATCACACTCTGAGCGTTGTCTGAAGCACCAGGAGGCGCCGATGGAGACTGCGTGGTTGGGAGATGCGTGTCTGCGGGACTAAGGGTTTCCAATATGGAGGCCATGAGGGACAGGACCCCGGAAGCGGAAGGTTGGGGAAGCAGGCGAGCGTTCCAGACCGGACTTTGTGATGGGCCAGGCCCCATGGTAGACCGCCAGGGATGGGACCCCCGCAGGTCGAGGATCCACGGGCGTTGTCCTCGCTGCATTCCATCTTGTGGAGTGCCTCCTGGCGGCGATCCGGTGCGGACACTCACAATGCCCTTCAAGGCCCCGGGGTGGGGCGGCCCAGCAGACGTGCAGCGCCCGAATGACTTCGCCGGGCGTTTTCCGGCCAATTCTCACGAGCGTTCTGCCCAAACCAGGATTGGTTTGGGCAGAACGCTCGTGAGAATTGGCCGGCGTAGGTCAGGCCTGCGGACAGCCCTGCTCTCCATTGCCCAGGGCCCTTTATCGCCCAGGGCCCTTTCTCGCCCAGGGCTTGTTGCTGCCGCCCAGAAATGGCACGGAAAAGAAGCGGCCCAACT
This sequence comes from Mustela nivalis, assembly GCF_964662115.1. Lineage (NCBI taxonomy): Eukaryota > Metazoa > Chordata > Mammalia > Carnivora > Mustelidae > Mustela > Mustela nivalis. Next base: position 59,690 of record NW_028134915.1, on the reverse strand, counting down.
GGGCACGCCGGCGCAGTGGAGTGTTCCCGGCTCAGAGTTGAAGGACGGGTGGTGGACTGGTGTGCGCCACCGTCTTTCAGGTAGATGGGGCGGCAAAGGATGGGGATGACCTCATTTTGGTGAACAGGTTTATCTCACTCTGAGGGTTGTCCGAAGCACCAGGGGACGCCGATGCAGACTGCGTGGTTGGGAGATGCGTGGCTGCGGGACTAAGGGTTTCCAATATGGAGGCCATGAGGGACAGGACCCCGGAAGCAGAAGGTTGGGGAGGCAGGTGAGCGTTCCAAACCGGACTTCGTGATGGGCCTGGCCCTATGGTAGAGCGCCAGGGATGGGACCCCCGCAGGTCGAGGATCCACGGGCGTTGTCCTCGCTGCATTCCATCTTGTGGATTGCCTCCTGGCGGTGATCGGATGCGGACACTCACAATGCCCTTCAAGGCCCCGGGGGGGTCGGCCCAGCAGACGTGCAGCGCCCGAATGACTTCGCCGGGCGTTTTCCGGCCAATTCTCACGAGCGTTCTGCCCAAACCAGGATTGGTTTGGGCAGAACGCTCGTGAGAATTGGCCGGCGTAGGGCAGCCCTGCGGACAGCCCTGCTCTCCATGGCCCAGGGCCCTTTCTCGCCCAGGGCTTGTTGCTGCCGCCCCGAAATGGCACGGAAAAGAAGCGGCCCACCTGGGCACGCCGGCGCAGTGGAGCGTTCCCGGAGCAGAGTTGAAGGACGGGTGGTGGCCTGGTGTGCGCCTCCGTCTTTCGGGTAGATCGGGCGGTCAAGGATGGGGATGACCTCATTTTGGTCATACAGGTTTATCACACTCTGAGCGTTGTCTGAAGCACCAGGAGGCGCCGATGGAGACTGCGTGGTTGGGAGATGCGTGGCTGCGGGACTAAGGGTTTCCAATATGGAGGCCATGAGGGACAGGACCCCGGAAGCGGAAGGTTGGGGAAGCAGGCGAGCGTTCCAGACCGGACTTTGTGATGGGCCAGGCCCCATGGTAGACCGCCAGGGATGGGACCCCCGCAGGTCGAGGATCCACGGGCGTTGTCCTCGCTGCATTCCATCTTGTGGAGTGCCTCCTGGCGGCGATCCGGTGCGGACACTCACAATGCCCTTCAAGGCCCCGGGGTGGGGCGGCCCAGCAGACGTGCAGCGCCCGAATGACTTCGCCGGGCGTTTTCCGGCCAATTCTCACGAGCGTTCTGCCCAAACCAGGATTGGTTTGGGCAGAACGCTCGTGAGAATTGGCCGGCGTAGGTCAGCCCTGCGGACAGCCCTGCTCTCCATGGCCCAGGGCCCTTTATCGCCCAGGGCCCTTTCTCGCCCAGGGCTTGTTGCTGCCGCCCAGAAATGGCACGGAAAAGAAGCGGCCCAACTGGGCACGCCGGCGCAGTGGAGTGTTCCCGGCTCAGAGTTGAAGGACGGGTGGTGGACTGGTGTGCGCCTCCGTCTTTCAGGTAGATGGGGCGGCAAAGGATGGGGATGACGTCATTTTGGTGAACAGGTTTATCTCACTCTGAGGGTTGTCCGAAGCACCAGGGGACGCCGATGCAGACTGCGTGGTTGGGAGATGCGTGGCTGCGGGACTAAGGGTTTCCAATATGGAGGCCATGAGGGACAGGACCCCGGAAGCAGAAGGTTGGGGAGGCAGGTGAGCGTTCCAAACCGGAATTCGTGATGGGCCTGGCCCTATGGTAGAGCGCCAGGGATGGGACCCCCGCAGGTCGAGGATCCACGGGCGTTGTCCAAGCTGCATTCCATCTTGTGGATTGCCTCCTGGCGGTGATCGGTTGCGGACACTCACAATGCCCTTCAAGGCCCCGGGGGGGTCGGCCCAGCAGACGTGCAGCGCCCGAATGACTTCGCCGGGCGTTTTCCGGCCAATTCTCACGAGCGTTCTGCCCAAACCAGGATTGGTTTGGGCAGAACGCTCGTGAGAATTGGCCGGCGTAGGGCAGCCCTGCGGACAGCCCTGCTCTCCATGGCCCAGGGCCCTTTCTCGCCCAGGGCTTGTTGCTGCCGCCCCGAAATGGCACGGAAAAGAAGCGGCCAACCTGGGCACACTGGCGCAGTGGAGCGTTCCCAGAGCAGAGTTGAAGGACGGGTGGTGGCCTGGTGTGCGCCACCGTCTTTCGGGTAGATCGGGCAGTCAAGGATGGGGATGACCTCATTTTGGTCATACAGGTTTATCACACTCTGAGGGTTGTCTGAAGCACCAGGAGGCGCCGATGGAGACTGCGTTGTTGGGAGATGCGTGGCTGCGGGACTAAGGGTTTCCAATATGGAGGCCATGAGGGACAGGACCCCGGAAGCGGAAGGTTGGGGAAGCAGGCGAGCGTTCCAGACCGGACTTTGTGATGGGCCAGGCCCCATGGTAGACCGCCAGGGATGGGACCCCCGCAGGTCGAGGATCCACGGGCGTTGTCCTCGCTGCATTCCATCTTGTGGAGTGCCTCCTGGCGGCGATCCGGTGCGGACACTCACAATGCCCTTCAAGGCCCCGGGGTGGGGCGGCCCAGCAGACGTGCAGCGCCCGAATGACTTCGCCAGGCGTTTTCCGGCCAATTCTCACGAGCGTTCTGCCCAAACCAGGATTGGTTTGGGCAGAACGCTCGTGAGAATTGGCCGGCGTAGGGCAGCCCTGCGGACAGCCCTGCTCTCCATAGCCCAGGGCCCTTTCTCGCCCAGGGCTTGTTGCTGCCGCCCCGAAATGGCACGGAAAAGAAGCGGCCCACCTGGGCACGCCGGCGCAGTGGAGCGTTCCCGGAGCAGAGTTGAAGGACGGGTGGTGGCCTGGTGTGCGCCTCCGTCTTTCGGGTAGATCGGGCGGTCAAGGATGGGGATGACCTCATTTTGGTCATACAGGTTTATCACACTCTGAGCGTTGTCTGAAGCACCAGGAGGCGCCGATGGAGACTGCGTGGTTGGGAGATGCGTGGCTGCGGGACTAAGGGTTTCCAATATGGAGGCCATGAGGGACAGGACCCCGGAAGCGGAAGGTTGGGGAAGCAGGCGAGCGTTCCAGACCGGACTTTGTGATGGGCCAGGCCCCATGGTAGACCGCCAGGGATGGGACCCCCGCAGGTCGAGGATCCACGGGCGTTGTCCTCGCTGCATTCCATCTTGTGGAGTGCCTCCTGGCGGCGATCCGGTGCGGACACTCACAATGCCCTTCAAGGCCCCGGGGTGGGGCGGCCCAGCAGACGTGCAGCGCCCGAATGACTTCGCCGGGCGTTTTCCGGCCAATTCTCACGAGCGTTCTGCCCAAACCAGGATTGGTTTGGGCAGAACGCTCGTGAGAATTGGCCGGCGTAGGTCAGCCCTGCGGACAGCCCTGCTCTCCATTGCCCAGGGCCCTTTATCGCCCAGGGCCCTTTCTCGCCCAGGGCTTGTTGCTGCCGCCCAGAAATGGCACGGAAAAGAAGCGGCCCAACTGGGCACGCCGGCGCAGTGGAGTGTTCCCGGCTCAGAGTTGAAGGACGGGTGGTGGACTGGTGTGCGCCTCCGTCTTTCAGGTAGATGGGGCGGCAAAGGATGGGGATGACCTCATTTTGGTGAACAGGTTTATCTCACTCTGAGGGTTGTCCGAAGCACCAGGGGACGCCGATGCAGACTGCGTGGTTGGGAGATGCGTGGCTGCGGGACTAAGGGTTTCCAATATGGAGGCCATGAGGGACAGGACCCCAGAAGCAGAAGGTTGGGGAGGCAGGTGTGCGTTCCAAACCGGACTTCGTGATGGGCCTGGCCCTATGGTAGAGCGCCAGGGATGGGACCCCCGCAGGTCGAGGATCCACGGGCGTTGTCCTCGCTGCATTCCATCTTGTGGATTGCCTCCTGGCGGTGATCGGATGCGGACACTCACAATGCCCTTCAAGGCCCCGGGGGGGTCGGCCCAGCAGACGTGCAGCGCCCGAATGACTTCGCCGGGCGTTTTCCGGCCAATTCTCACGAGCGTTCTGCCCAAACCAGGATTGGTTTGGGCAGAACGCTCGTGAGAATTGGCCGGCGTAGGGCAGCCCTGCGGACAGCCCTGCTCTCCATGGCCCAGGGCCCTTTCTCGCCCAGGGCTTGTTGCTGCCGCCCCGAAATGGCACGGAAAAGAAGCGGCCCACCTGGGCACGCCGGCGCAGTGGAGCGTTCCCGGAGCAGAGTTGAAGGACGGGTGGTGGCCTGGTGTGCGCCTCCGTCTTTCGGGTAGATCGGGCGGTCAAGGATGGGGATGACCTCATTTTGGTCATACAGGTTTATCACACTCTGAGCGTTGTCTGAAGCACCAGGAGGCGCCGATGGAGACTGCGTGGTTGGGAGATGCGTGGCTGCGGGACTAAGGGTTTCCAATATGGAGGCCATGAGGGACAGGACCCCGGAAGCGGAAGGTTGGGGAAGCAGGCGAGCGTTCCAGACCGGACTTTGTGATGGGCCAGGCCCCATGGTAGACCGCCAGGGATGGGACCCCCGCAGGTCGAGGATCCACGGGCGTTGTCCTCGCTGCATTCCATCTTGTGGAGTGCCTCCTGGCGGCGATCCGGTGCGGACACTCACAATGCCCTTCAAGGCCCCGGGGTGGGGCGGCCCAGCAGACGTGCAGCGCCCGAATGACTTCGCCGGGCGTTTTCCGGCCAATTCTCACGAGCGTTCTGCCCAAACCAGGATTGGTTTGGGCAGAACGCTCGTGAGAATTGGCCGGCGTAGGTCAGCCCTGCGGACAGCCCTGCTCTCCATGGCCCAGGGCCCTTTATCGCCCAGGGCCCTTTCTCGCCCAGGGCTTGTTGCTGCCGCCCAGAAATGGCACGGAAAAGAAGCGGCCCAACTGGGCACGCCGGCGCAGTGGAGTGTTCCCGGCTCAGAGTTGAAGGACGGGTGGTGGACTGGTGTGCGCCTCCGTCTTTCAGGTAGATGGGGCGGCAAAGGATGGGGATGACGTCATTTTGGTGAACAGGTTTATCTCACTCTGAGGGTTGTCCGAAGCACCAGGGGACGCCGATGCAGACTGCGTGGTTGGGAGATGCGTGGCTGCGGGACTAAGGGTTTCCAATATGGAGGCCATGAGGGACAGGACCCCGGAAGCAGAAGGTTGGGGAGGCAGGTGAGCGTTCCAAACCGGACTTCGTGATGGGCCTGGCCCTATGGTAGAGCGCCAGGGATGGGACCCCCGCAGGTCGAGGATCCACGGGCGTTGTCCTCGCTGCATTCCATCTTGTGGATTGCCTCCTGGCGGTGATCGGTTGCGGACACTCACAATGCCCTTCAAGGCCCCGGGGGGGTCGGCCCAGCAGACGTGCAGCGCCCGAATGACTTCGCCGGGCGTTTTCCGGCCAATTCTCACGAGCGTTCTGCCCAAACCAGGATTGGTTTGGGCAGAACGCTCGTGAGAATTGGCCGGCGTAGGGCAGCCCTGCGGACAGCCCTGCTCTCCATGGCCCAGGGCCCTTTCTCGCCCAGGGCTTGTTGCTGCCGCCCCGAAATGGCACGGAAAAGAAGCGGCCCACGTGGGCACGCCGGCGCAGTGGAGCGTTCCCGGAGCAGAGTTGAAGGACGGGTGGTGGCCTGGTGTGCGCCTCCGTCTTTCGGGTAGATCGGGCGGTCAAGGATGGGGATGACCTCATTTTGGTCATACAGGTTTATCACACTCTGAGCGTTGTCTGAAGCACCAGGAGGCGCCGATGGAGACTGCGTGGTTGGGAGATGCGTGGCTGCGGGACTAAGGGTTTCCAATATGGAGGCCATGAGGGACAGGACCCCGGAAGCGGAAGGTTGGGGAAGCAGGCGAGCGTTCCAGACCGGACTTTGTGATGGGCCAGGCCCCATGGTAGACCGCCAGGGATGGGACCCCCGCAGGTCGAGGATCCACGGGCGTTGTCCTCGCTGCATTCCATCTTGTGGAGTGCCTCCTGGCGGCGATCCGGTGCGGACACTCACAATGCCCTTCAAGGCCCCGGGGTGGGGCGGCCCAGCAGACGTGCAGCGCCCGAATGACTTCGCCGGGCGTTTTCCGGCCAATTCTCACGAGCGTTCTGCCCATTGGTTTGGGCAGAACGCTCGTGAGAATTGGCCGGCGTAGGTCAGCCCTGCGGACAGCCCTGCTCTCCATGGCCCAGGGCCCTTTATCGCCCAGGGCCCTTTCTCGCCCAGGGCTTGTTGCTGCCGCCCAGAAATGGCACGGAAAAGAAGCGGCCCAACTGGGCACGCCGGCGCAGTGGAGTGTTCCCGGCTCAGAGTTGAAGGACGGGTGGTGGACTGGTGTGCGCCTCCGTCTTTCAGGTAGATGGGGCGGCAAAGGATGGGGATGACCTCATTTTGGTGAACAGGTTTATCTCACTCTGAGGGTTGTCCGAAGCACCAGGGGACGCCGATGCAGACTGCGTGGTTGGGAGATGCGTGGCTGCGGGACTAAGGGTTTCCAATATGGAGGCCATGAGGGACAGGACCCCGGAAGCAGAAGGTTGGGGAGGCAGGTGAGCGTTCCAAACCGGACTTCGTGATGGGCCTGGCCCTATGGTAGAGCGCCAGGGATGGGACCCCCGCAGGTCGAGGATCCACGGGCGTTGTCCTCGCTGCATTCCATCTTGTGGATTGCCTCCTGGCGGTGATCGGTTGCGGACACTCACAATGCCCTTCAAGGCCCCGGGGGGGTCGGCCCAGCAGACGTGCAGCGCCCGAATGACTTCGCCGGGCGTTTTCCGGCCAATTCTCACGAGCGTTCTGCCCAAACCAGGATTGGTTTGGGCAGAACGCTCGTGAGAATTGGCCGGCATAGGGCAGCCCTGCGGACAGCCCTGCTCTCCATGGCCCAGGGCCCTTTCTCGCCCAGGGCTTGTTGCTGCCGCCCCGAAATGGCACGGAAAAGAAGCGGCCCACCTGGGCACGCCGGCGCTGTGGAGCGTTCCCGGAGCAGAGTTGAAGGACGGGTGGTGGCCTGGTGTGCGCCTCCGTCTTTCGGGTAGATCGGGCGGTCAAGGATGGGGATGACCTCATTTTGGTCATACAGGTTTATCACACTCTGAGCGTTGTCTGAAGCACCAGGAGGCGCCGATGGAGACTGCGTGGTTGGGAGATGCGTGGCTGCGGGACTAAGGGTTTCCAATATGGAGGCCATGAGGGACAGGACCCCGGAAGCGGAAGGTTGGGGAAGCAGGCGAGCGTTCCAGACCGGACTTTGTGATGGGCCAGGCCCCATGGTAGACCGCCAGGGATGGGACCCCCGCAGGTCGAGGATCCACGGGCGTTGTCCTCGCTGCATTCCATCTTGTGGAGTGCCTCCTGGCGGCGATCCGGTGCGGACACTCACAATGCCCTTCAAGGCCCCGGGGTGGGTCGGCCCAGCAGACGTGCAGCGCCCGAATGACTTCGCCGGGCGTTTTCCGGCCAATTCTCACGAGCGTTCTGCCCAAACCAGGATTGGTTTGGGCAGAACGCTCGTGAGAATTGGCCGGCGTAGGTCAGCCCTGCGGACAGCCCTGCTCTCCATGGCCCAGGGCCCTTTATCGCCCAGGGCCCTTTCTCGCCCAGGGCTTGTTGCTGCCGCCCAGAAATGGCACGGAAAAGAAGCGGCCCAACTGGGCACGCCGGCGCAGTGGAGTGTTCCCGGCTCAGAGTTGAAGGACGGGTGGTGGACTGGTGTGCGCCTCCGTCTTTCAGGTAGATGGGGCGGCAAAGGATGGGGATGACCTCATTTTGGTCATACAGGTTTATCTCACTCTGAGGGTTGTCCGAAGCACCAGGGGACGCCGATGCAGACTGCGTGGTTGGGAGATGCGTGGCTGCGGGACTAAGGGTTTCCAATATGGAGGCCATGAGGGACAGGACCCCGGAAGCAGAAGGTTGGGGAGGCAGGTGAGCGTTCCAAACCGGACTTCGTGATGGGCCTGGCCCTATGGTAGAGCGCCAGGGATGGGACCCCCGCAGGTCGAGGATCCACGGGCGTTGTCCTCGCTGCATTCCATCTTGTGGATTGCCTCCTGGCGGTGATCGGTTGCGGACACTCACAATGCCCTTCAAGGCCCCGGGGGGGTCGGCCCAGCAGACGTGCAGCGCCCGAATGACTTCGCCGGGCGTTTTCCGGCCAATTCTCACGAGCGTTCTGCCCAAACCAGGATTGGTTTGGGCAGAACGCTCGTGAGAATTGGCCGGCGTAGGTCAGCCCTGCGGACAGCCCTGCTCTCCATGGCCCAGGGCCCTTTATCGCCCAGGGCCCTTTCTCGCCCAGGGCTTGTTGCTGCCGCCCAGAAATGGCACGGAAAAGAAGCGGCCCAACTGGGCACGCCGGCGCAGTGGAGTGTTCCCGGCTCAGAGTTGAAGGACGGGTGGTGGACTGGTGTGCGCCTCCGTCTTTTAGGTTGATGGGGCGGCAAAGGATGGGGATGACCTCATTTTGGTGAACAGGTTTATCTCACTCTGAGGGTTGTCCGAAGCACCAGGGGACGCCGATGCAGACTGCGTGGTTGGGAGATGCGTGGCTGCGGGACTAAGGGTTTCCAATATGGAGGCCATGAGGGACAGGACCCCGGAAGCAGAAGGTTGGGGAGGCAGGTGAGCGTTCCAAACCGGAATTCGTGATGGGCCTGGCCCTATGGTAGAGCGCCAGGGATGGGACCCCCACAGGTCGAGGATCCACGGGCGTTGTCCTCGCTGCATTCCATCTTGTGGATTGCCTCCTGGCGGTGATCGGTTGCGGACACTCACAATGCCCTTCAAGGCCCCGGGGGGGTCGGCCCAGCAGACGTGCAGCGCCCGAATGACTTCGCCGGGCGTTTTCCGGCCAATTCTCACGAGCGTTCTGCCCAAACCAGGATTGGTTTGGGCAGAACGCTCGTGAGAATTGGCCGGCGTAGGGCAGCCCTGCGGACAGCCCTGCTCTCCATGGCCCAGGGCCCTTTCTCGCCCAGGGCTTGTTGCTGCCGCCCCGAAATGGCACGGAAAAGAAGCGGCCCACCTGGGCACGCCGGCGCAGTGGAGCGTTCCCGGAGCAGAGTTGAAGGACGGGTGGTGGCCTGGTGTGCGCCTCCGTCTTTCGGGTAGATCGGGCGGTCAAGGATGGGGATGACCTCATTTTGGTCATACAGGTTTATCACACTCTGAGCGTTGTCTGAAGCACCAGGAGGCGCCGATGGAGACTGCGTGGTTGGGAGATGCGTGGCTGCGGGACTAAGGGTTTCCAATATGGAGGCCATGAGGGACAGGACCCCGGAAGCGGAAGGTTGGGGAAGCAGGCGAGCGTTCCAGACCGGACTTTGTGATGGGCCAGGCCCCATGGTAGACCGCCAGGGATGGGACCCCCGCAGGTCGAGGATCCACGGGCGTTGTCCTCGCTGCATTCCATCTTGTGGAGTGCCTCCTGGCGGCGATCCGGTGCGGACACTCACAATGCCCTTCAAGGCCCCGGGGTGGGGCGGCCCAGCAGACGTGCAGCGCCCGAATGACTTCGCCGGGCGTTTTCCGGCCAATTCTCACGAGCGTTCTGCCCAAACCAGGATTGGTTTGGGCAGAACGCTCGTGAGAATTGGCCGGCGTAGGTCAGCCCTGCGGACAGCCCTGCTCTCCATTGCCCAGGGCCCTTTATCGCCCAGGGCCCTTTCTCGCCCAGGGCTTGTTGCTGCCGCCCAGAAATGGCACGGAAAAGAAGCGGCCCAACTGGGCACGCCGGCGCAGTGGAGTGTTCCCGGCTCAGAGTTGAAGGACGGGTGGTGGACTGGTGTGCGCCTCCGTCTTTCAGGTAGATGGGGCGGCAAAGGATGGGGATGACCTCATTTTGGTGAACAGGTTTATCTCACTCTGAGGGTTGTCCGAAGCACCAGGGGACGCCGATGCAGACTGCGTGGTTGGGAGATGCGTGGCTGCGGGACTAAGGGTTTCCAATATGGAGGCCATGAGGGACAGGACCCCGGAAGCAGAAGGTTGGGGAGGCAGGTGAGCGTTCCAAACCGGACTTCGTGATGGGCCTGGCCCTATGGTAGAGCGCCAGGGATGGGACCCCCGCAGGTCGAGGATCCACGGGCGTTGTCCTCGCTGCATTCCATCTTGTGGATTGCCTCCTGGCGGTGATCGGATGCGGACACTCACAATGCCCTTCAAGGCCCCGGGGGGGTCGGCCCAGCAGACGTGCAGCGCCCGAATGACTTCGCCGGGCGTTTTCCGGCCAATTCTCACGAGCGTTCTGCCCAAACCAGGATTGGTTTGGGCAGAACGCTCGTGAGAATTGGCCGGCGTAGGGCAGCCCTGCGGACAGCCCTGCTCTCCATGGCCCAGGGCCCTTTCTCGCCCAGGGCTTGTTGCTGCCGCCCCGAAATGGCACGGAAAAGAAGCGGCCCACCTGGGCACGCCGGCGCAGTGGAGCGTTCCCGGAGCAGAGTTGAAGGACGGGTGGTGGCCTGGTGTGCGCCTCCGTCTTTCGGGTAGATCGGGCGGTCAAGGATGGGGATGACCTCATTTTGGTCATACAGGTTTATCACACTCTGAGCGTTGTCTGAAGCACCAGGAGGCGCCGATGGAGACTGCGTGGTTGGGAGATGCGTGGCTGCGGGACTAAGGGTTTCCAATATGGAGGCCATGAGGGACAGGACCCCGGAAGCGGAAGGTTGGGGAAGCAGGCGAGCGTTCCAGACCGGACTTTGTGATGGGCCAGGCCCCATGGTAGACCGCCAGGGATGGGACCCCCGCAGGTCGAGGATCCACGGGCGTTGTCCTCGCTGCATTCCATCTTGTGGAGTGCCTCCTGGCGGCGATCCGGTGCGGACACTCACAATGCCCTTCAAGGCCCCGGGGTGGGGCGGCCCAGCAGACGTGCAGCGCCCGAATGACTTCGCCGGGCGTTTTCCGGCCAATTCTCACGAGCGTTCTGCCCAAACCAGGATTGGTTTGGGCAGAACGCTCGTGAGAATTGGCCGGCGTAGGTCAGCCCTGCGGACAGCCCTGCTCTCCATGGCCCAGGGCCCTTTATCGCCCAGGGCCCTTTCTCGCCCAGGGCTTGTTGCTGCCGCCCAGAAATGGCACGGAAAAGAAGCGGCCCAACTGGGCACGCCGGCGCAGTGGAGTGTTCCCGGCTCAGAGTTGAAGGACGGGTGGTGGACTGGTGTGCGCCTCCGTCTTTCAGGTAGATGGGGCGGCAAAGGATGGGGATGACCTCATTTTGGTGAACAGGTTTATCTCACTCTGAGGGTTGTCCGAAGCACCAGGGGACGCCGATGCAGACTGCGTGGTTGGGAGATGCGTGGCTGCGGGACTAAGGGTTTCCAATATGGAGGCCATGAGGGACAGGACCCCGGAAGCAGAAGGTTGGGGAGGCAGGTGAGCGTTCCAAACCGGACTTCGTGATGGGCCTGGCCCTATGGTAGAGCGCCAGGGATGGGACCCCCGCAGGTCGAGGATCCACGGGCGTTGTCCTCGCTGCATTCCATCTTGTGGATTGCCTCCTGGCGGTGATCGGTTGCGGACACTCACAATGCCCTTCAAGGCCCCGGGGGGGTCGGCCCAGCAGACGTGCAGCGCCCGAATGACTTCGCCGGGCGTTTTCCGGCCAATTCTCACGAGCGTTCTGCCCAAACCAGGATTGGTTTGGGCAGAACGCTCGTGAGAATTGGCCGGCGTAGGGCAGCCCTGCGGACAGCCCTGCTCTCCATGGCCCAGGGCCCTTTCTCGCCCAGGGCTTGTTGCTGCCGCCCTGAAATGGCACGGAAAAGAAGCAGCCCACCTGGGCACGCCGGCGCAGTGGAGCGTTCCCGGAGCAGAGTTGAAGGACGGGTGGTGGCCTGGTGTGCGCCTCCGTCTTTCGGGTAGATCGGGCGGTCAAGGATGGGGATGACCTCATTTTGGTCATACAGGTTTATCACACTCTGAGCGTTGTCTGAAGCACCAGGAGGCGCCGATGGAGACTGCGTGGTTGGGAGATGCGTGGCTGCGGGACTAAGGGTTTCCAATATGGAGGCCATGAGGGACAGGACCCCGGAAGCGGAAGGTTGGGGAAGCAGGCGAGCGTTCCAGACCGGACTTTGTGATGGGCCAGGCCCCATGGTAGACTGCCAGGGATGGGACCCCCGCAGGTCGAGGATCCACGGGCGTTGTCCTCGCTGCATTCCATCTTGTGGAGTGCCTCCTGGCGGCGATCCGGTGCGGACACTCACAATGCCCTTCAAGGCCCCGGGGTGGGGCGGCCCAGCAGACGTGCAGCGCCCGAATGACTTCGCCAGGCGTTTTCCGGCCAATTCTCATGACCGTTCTGCCCAAACCAGGATTGGTTTGGGCAGAACGCTCGTGAGAATTGGCCGGCGTAGGTCAGCCCTGCGGACAGCCCTGCTCTCCATGGCCAAGGGCCCTTTATCGCCCAGGGCCCTTCTCGCCCAGGGCTTGGTGCTGCCGCCCCGAAATGGCACGGAAAAGAAGCGGCCCAACTGGGCACGCCGGCGCAGTGGAGTGTTCCCGGCTCAGAGTTGAAGGACGGGTGGTGGACTGGTGTGCGCCTCCGTCTTTCAGGTAGATGGGGCGGCAAAGGATGGGGATGACCTCATTTTGGTGAACAGGTTTATCTCACTCTGAGGGTTGTCCGAAGCACCAGGGGACGCCGATGCAGACTGCGTGGTTGGGAGATGCGTGGCTGCGGGACTAAGGGTTTCCAATATGGAGGACATGAGGGACAGGACCCCGGAAGCAGAAGGTTGGGGAGGCAGGTGAGCGTCCCAAACCGGACTTCGTGATGGGCCTGGCCCTATGGTAGAGCGCCAGGGATGGGTCCCCCGCAGGTCGAGGATCCACGGGCGTTGTCCTCGCTGCATTCCATCTTGTGGATTGCCTCCTGGCGGTGATCGGTTGCGGACACTCACAATGCCCTTCAAGGCCCCGGGGGGGTCGGCCCAGCAGACGTGCAGCGCCCGAATGACTTCGTCGGGCGTTTTCCGGCCAATTCTCACGAGCGTTCTGCCCAAACCAGGATTGGTTTGGGCAGAACGTCGTGAGAATTGGCCGGCGTAGGGCAGCCCTGCGGACAGCCCTGCTCTCCATGGCCCAGGGCCCTTTCTCGCCCAGGGCTTGTTGCTGCCGCCCCGAAATGGCACGGAAAGAAGCGGCCCACCTGGGCACACCGGCGCAGTGGAGCGTTCCCGGAGCAGAGTTGAAGGACGGGTGGTGGCCTGGTGTGCGCCTCCGTCTTTCGGGTAGATCGGGCGGTCAAGGATGGGGATGACCTCATTTTGGTCATACAGGTTTATCACACTCTGAGCGTTGTCTGAAGCACCAGGAGGCGCCGATGGAGACTGCGTGGTTGGGAGATGCGTGGCTGCGGGACTAAGGGTTTCCAATATGGAGGCCATGAGGGACAGGACCCAGGAAGCAGAAGGTTGGGGAAGCAGGCGAGCGTTCCAGACCGGACTTTGTGATGGGCCAGGCCCCATGATATACCGCCAGGGATGGGACCCCCGCAAGTCGAGGATCCACGGGCGTTGTCCTCGCTGCATTCCATCTTGTGGAGTGCCTCCTGGCGGCGATCCGTTGCGGACACTCACAATGCCCTTCAAGGCCCCGGGGTGGGGCGGCCCAACAGATGTGCAGCGCCCGAATGACTTCGCCAGGCGTTCTCCGGCCAATTCTCACGAGCGTTCTGCCCAAACCAGGATTGGTTTGGGCAGAACGCTCGTGAGAATTGGCCGGCGTAGGTCAGCCCTGCGGACAGCCCTGCTCTCCATGGCCCAGGGCCCTTTATCGCCCAGGGCCCTTTCTCGCCCAGGGCTTGTTGCTACCGCCCAGAATTGGCACGGAAAAGAAGTGGCCCAACTGGGCACGCCGGCGCAGTGGAGTGTTCCCGGCTCAGAGTTGAAGGACGGGTGGTGGACTGGTGTGCGCCTCCGTCTTTCAGGTAGATGGGGCGGCAAAGGATGGGGATGACCTCATTTTGGTGAACAGGTTTATCTCACTCTGAGGGTGGTCCGAAGCACCAGGGGACGCCGATGCAGACTGCGTGGTTGGGAGATGCGTGGCTGCGGGACTAAGGGTTTCCAATATGGAGGCCATGAGGGACAGGACCCCGGAAGCAGAAGGTTGGGGAGGCAGGTGAGCGTTCCAAACCGGACTTCGTGATGGGCCTGGCCCTATGGTAGAGCGCCAGGGATGGGACCCCCGCAGGTCGAGGATCCACGGGCGTTGTCCTCGCTGCATTCCATCTTGTGGATTGCCTCCTGGCGGTGATCGGTTGCGGACACTCACAATGCCCTTCAAGGCCCCGGGGGGGTCGGCCCAGCAGACGTGCAGCGCCCGAATGACTTCGCCGGGCGTTTTCTGGCCAATTCTCACGAGCGTTCTGCCCAAACCAGGATTGGTTTGGGCAGAACGCTCGTGAGAATTGGCCGGCGTAGGGCAGCCCTGCGGACAGCCCTGCTCTCCATGGCCCTGGGCCCTTTCTCGCCCAGGGCTTGTTGCTGCCGCCCCGAAATGGCACGGAAAAGAAGCGGCCCACCTGGGCACGCCGGCGCAGTGGAGCGTTCCCGGAGCAGAGTTGAAGGACGGGTGGTGGCCTGGTGTGCGCCTCCGTCTTTCGGGTAGATCGGGCGGTCAAGGATGGGGATGACCTCATTTTGGTCATACAGGTTTATCACACTCTGAGCGTTGTCTGAAGCACCAGGAGGCGCCGATGGAGACTGCGTGGTTGGGAGATGCGTGGCTGCGGGACTAAGGGTTTCCAATATGGAGGCCATGAGGGACAGGACCCCGGAAGCGGAAGGTTGGGGAAGCAGGCGAGCGTTCCAGACCGGACTTTGTGATGGGCCAGGCCCCATGGTAGACCGCCAGGGATGGGACCCCCGCAGGTCGAGGATCCACGGGCGTTGTCCTCGCTGCATTCCATCTTGTGGAGTGCCTCCTGGGGGCGATCCGGTGCGGACACTCACAATGCCATTCAAGGCCCCGGGGTGGGGCGGCCCAGCAGACGTGCAGCGCCCGAATGACTTCGCCAGGCGTTTTCCGGCCAATTCTCACGAGCGTTCTGCCCAAACCAGGATTGGTTTGGGCAGAACGCTCGTGAGAATTGGCCGGCGTAGGTCAGCCCTGCGGACAGCCCTGCTCTCCATGGCCCAGGGCCCTTTATCGCCCAGGGCCCTTTCTCGCCCAGGGCTTGTTGCTGCCGCCCAGAAATGGCACGGAAAAGAAGCGGCCCAACTGGGCACGCCGGCGCAGTGGAGTGTTCCCGGCTCAGAGTTGAAGGACGGGTGGTGGACTGGTGTGCGCCTCCGTCTTTCAGGTAGATGGGGCGGCAAAGGATGGGGATGACCTCATTTTGGTGAACAGGTTTATCTCACTCTGAGGGTTGTCCGAAGCACCAGGGGACGCCGATGCAGAGTGCGTGGTTGGGAGATGCGTGGCTGCGGGACTAAGGGTTTCCAATATGGAGGACATGAGGGACAGGACCCCGGAAGCAGAAGGTTGGGGAGGCAGGTGAGCGTTCCAAACCGGACTTCGTGATGGGCCTGGCCCTATGGTAGAGCGCCAGGCTGGGACCCCCGCAGGTCGAGGATCCACGGGCGTTGTCCTCGCTGCATTCCATCTTGTGGATTGCCTCCTGGCGGTGATCGGTTGCGGACACTCACAATGCCCTGCAGGGCCCCGGGGGGGTCGGCCCAGCAGACGTGCAGCGCCCGAATGACTTCGCCGGGCGTTTTCCGGCCAATTCTCACGAGCGTTCTGCCCAAACCAGGATTGGTTTGGGCAGAACGCTCGTGAGAATTGGCCGGCGTAGGGCAGCCCTGCGGACAGCCCTGCTCTCCATGGCCCAGGGCCCTTTCTCGCCCAGGGCTTGTTGCTGCCGCCCCGAAATGGCACGGAAAAAGAAGCGGCCCACCTGGGCACGCCGGCGCAGTGGAGCGTTCCCGGAGCAGAGTTGCAGGACGGGTGGTGGCCTGGTGTGCGCCTCCGTCTTTCGTGTAGATGGGGCGGTCAAGGATGGGGATGACCTAATTTTGGTCATACAGGTTTATCACACTCTGAGCGTTGTCTGAAGCACCAGGAGGCGCCGATGGAGACTGCGTGGTTGGGAGATGCGTGGCTGCGGGACTAAGGGTTTCCAATATGGAGGCCATGAGGGACAGGACCCCGGAAGCGGAAGGTTGGGGAAGCAGGCGAGCGTTCCAGACCGGACTTTGTGATGGGCCAGGCCCCATGGTAGACCGCCAGGGATGGGACCCCCGCAGGTCGAGGATCCACCGGCGTTGTCCTCGCTGCATTCCATCTTGTGGAGTGCCTCCTGGCGGTGATCGGTTTCGGACACTCACAATGCCCTGCAGGGCCCCGGGGGGGTCGGCCCAGCAGACGTGCAGCGCCCGAATGACTTCGCCGGGCGTTTTCCGGCCAATTCTCACGAGCGTTCTGACCAAACCAGGATTGGTTTGGGCAGAACGCTCGTGAGAATTGGCCGGCGTAGGTCAGCCCTGCGGACAGCCCTGCTCTCCATGGCCCAGGGCTTTTTATCGCCCAGGGCCCTTTCTCGCCCAGGGCTTGTTGCTGCCGCCCAGAAATGGCACGGAAAAGAAGCGGCCCAACTGGGCACGCCGGCGCAGTGGAGTGTTCCCGGCTCAGAGTTGAAGGACGGGTGGTGGACTGGTGTGCGCCTCCGTCTTTCAGGTAGATGGGGCGGCAAAGGATGGGGATGACCTCATTTTGGTGAACAGGTTTATCTCACTCTGAGGGTGGTCCGAAGCACCAGGGGACGCCGATGCAGACTGCGTGGTTGGGAGATGCGTGGCTGCGGGACTAAGGGTTTCCAATATGGAGGCCATGAGGGACAGGACCCCGGAAGCAGAAGGTTGGGGAGGCAGGTGAGCGTTCCAAACCGGACTTCGTGATGGGCCTGGCCCTATGGTAGAGCGCCAGGGATGGGACCCCCGCAGGTCGAGGATCCACGGGCGTTGTCCTCGCTGCATTCCATCTTGTGGATTGCCTCCTGGCGGTGATCCATTGCAGACACTCACAATGCCCTTCAAGGCCCCGGGGGGGCCGGCCCAGCAGACGTGCAGCGCCCGAATGACTTCGCCGGGCGTTTTCCGGCCAATTCTCACGAGCGTTCTGCCCAAACCAGGATTGGTTTGGGCAGAACGCTCGTGAGAATTGGCTGGCGTAGGGCAGCCCTGCGGACAGCCCTGCTCTCCATGGCCCAGGGCCCTTTCTCGCCCAGGGCTTGTTGCTGCCGCCCCGAAATGGCACGGAAAAGAAGCGGCCCACCTGGGCACGCCGGCGCAGTGGAGCGTTCCCGGAGCAGAGTTGAAGGACGGGTGGTGGCCTGGTGTGCGCCTCCGTCTTTCGGGTAGATCGGGCGGTCAAGGATGGGGATGACCTCATTTTGGTCATACAGGTTTATCACACTCTGAGCGTTGTCTGAAGCACCAGGAGGCGCCGATGGAGACTGCGTGGTTGGGAGATGCGTGGCTGCGGGACTAAGGGTTTCCAATATGGAGGCCATGAGGGACAGGACCCCGGAAGCGGAAGGTTGGGGAAGCAGGCGAGCGTTCCAGACCGGACTTTGTGATGGGCCAGGCCCCATGGTAGACCGCCAGGGATGGGACCCCCGCAGGTCGAGGATCCACGGGCGTTGTCCTCGCTGCATTCCATCTTGTGGAGTGCCTCCTGGCGGCGATCCGGTGCGGACACTCACAATGCCCTTCAAGGCCCCGGGTTGGGGCGGCCCAGCAGACGTGCAGCGCCCGAATGACTTCGCCAGGCGTTTTCCGGCCAATTCTCACGAGCGTTCTGCCCAAACCAGGATTGGTTTGGGCAGAACGCTCGTGAGAATTGGCCGGCGTAGGTCAGCCCTGCGGACAGCCCTGCTCTCCATGGCCCAGGGCCCTTTAACGCCCAGGGCCCTTTCTCGCCCAGGGCTTGTTGCTGCCGCCCAGAAATGGCACGGAAAAGAAGCGGCCCAACTGGGCACGCCGGCGCAGTGGAGTGTTCCCGGCTCAGAGTTGAAGGACGGGTGGTGGACTGGTGTGCGCCTCCGTCTTTCAGGTAGATGGGGCGGCAAAGGATGGGGATGACCTCATTTTGGTGAACAGGTTTATCTCACTCTGAGGGTTGTCCGAAGCACCAGGGGACGCCGATGCAGACTGCGTGGATGGGAGATGCGTGGCTGCGGGACTAAGGGTTTCCAATATGGAGGCCATGAGGGACAGGACCCCGGAAGCAGAAGGTTGGGGAGGCAGGTGAGCGTTCCAAACCGGACTTCGTGATGGGCCTGGCCCTATGGTGGAGCGCCAGGGATGGGACCCCCGCAGGTCGAGGATCCACGGGCGTTGTCCTCGCTGCATTCCATCTTGTGGATTGCCTCCTGGCGGTGATCGGTTGCGGACACTCACAATGCCCTTCAAGGCCCCGGGGGGGTCGGCCCAGCAGACGTGCAGCGCCCGAATGACTTCGCCGGGCGTTTTCCGGCCAATTCTCACGAGCGTTCTGCCCAAACCAGGATTGGTTTGGGCAGAACGCTCGTGAGAATTGGCCGGCGTAGGGCAGCCCTGCGGACAGCCCTGCTCTCCATGGCCCAGGGCCCTTTCTCGCCCAGGGCTTGTTGCTGCCGCCCCGAAATGGCACGGAAAAGAAGCGGCCCACCTGGGCACGCCGGCGCAGTGGAGCGTTCCCGGAGCAGAGTTGAAGGACGGGTGGTGGCCTGGTGTGCGCCTCCGTCTTTCGGGTAGATCGGGCGGTCAAGGATGGGGATGACCTCATTTTGGTCATACAGGTTTATCACACTCTGAGCGTTGTCTGAAGCACCAGGAGGCGCCGATGGAGACTGCGTGGTTGGGAGATGCGTGGCTGCGGGACTAAGGGTTTCCAATATGGAGGCCATGAGGGACAGGACCCCGGAAGCGGAAGGTTGGGGAAGCAGGCGAGCGTTCCAGACCGGACTTTGTGATGGGCCAGGCCCCATGATAGACCGCCAGGGATGGGACCCCCGCAGGTCGAGGATCCACGGGCGTTGTCCTCGCTGCATTCCATCTTGTGGAGTGCCTCCTGGCGGTGATCGGTTTCGGACACTCACAATGCCCTGCAGGGCCCCGGGGGGGTCGTCCCAGCAGACGTGCAGCGCCCGAATGACTTCGCTGGGCGTTTTCCGGCCAATTCTCACGAGCGTTCTGACCAAACCAGGATTGGTTTGGGCAGAACGCTCGTGAGAATTGGCCGGCGTAGGTCAGCCCTGCGGACAGCCCTGCTCTCCATGGCCCAGGGCTTTTTATCGCCCAGGGCCCTTTCTCGCCCAGGGCTTGTTGCTGCCGCCCAGAAATGGCACGGAAAAGAAGCGGCCCAACTGGGCACGCCGGCGCAGTGGAGTGTTCCCGGCTCAGAGTTGAAGGACGGGTGGTGGACTGGTGTGCGCCTCCGTCTTTCAGGTAGATGGGGCGGCAAAGGATGGGGATGACCTCATTTTGGTGAACAGGTTTATCTCACTCTGAGGGTGGTCCGAAGCACCAGGGGACGCCGATGCAGACTGCGTGGTTGGGAGATGCGTGGCTGCGGGACTAAGGGTTTCCAATATGGAGGCCATGAGGGACAGGACCCCGGAAGCAGAAGGTTGGGGAGGCAGGTGAGCGTTCCAAACCGGACTTCGTGATGGGCCTGGCCCTATGGTAGAGCGCCAGGGATGGGACCCCCGCAGGTCGAGGATCCACGGGCGTTGTCCTCGCTGCATTCCATCTTGTGGATTGCCTCCTGGCGGTGATCCATTGCAGACACTCACAATGCCCTTCAAGGCCCCGGGGGGGCCGGCCCAGCAGACGTGCAGCGCCCGAATGACTTCGCCGGGCGTTTTCCGGCCAATTCTCACGAGCGTTCTGCCCAAACCAGGATTGGTTTGGGCAGAACGCTCGTGAGAATTGGCTGGCGTAGGGCAGCCCTGCGGACAGCCCTGCTCTCCATGGCCCAGGGCCCTTTCTCGCCCAGGGCTTGTTGCTGCCGCCCCGAAATGGCACGGAAAAGAAGCGGCCCACCTGGGCACGCCGGCGCAGTGGAGCGTTCCCGGAGCAGAGTTGAAGGACGGGTGGTGGCCTGGTGTGCGCCTCCGTCTTTCGGGTAGATCGGGCGGTCAAGGATGGGGATGACCTCATTTTGGTCATACAGGTTTATCACACTCTGAGCGTTGTCTGAAGCACCAGGAGGCGCCGATGGAGACTGCGTGGTTGGGAGATGCGTGGCTGCGGGACTAAGGGTTTCCAATATGGAGGCCATGAGGGACAGGACCCCGGAAGCGGAAGGTTGGGGAAGCAGGCGAGCGTTCCAGACCGGACTTTGTGATGGGCCAGGCCCCATGGTAGACCGCCAGGGATGGGACCCCCGTAGGTCGAGGATCCACGGGCGTTGTCCTCGCTGCATTCCATCTTGTGGAGTGCCTCCTGGCGGCGATCCGGTGCGGACACTCACAATGCCCTTCAAGGCCCCGGGTTGGGGCGGCCCAGCAGACGTGCAGCGCCCGAATGACTTCGCCAGGCGTTTTCCGGCCAATTCTCACGAGCGTTCTGCCCAAACCAGGATTGGTTTGGGCAGAACGCTCGTGAGAATTGGCCGGCGTAGGTCAGCCCTGCGGACAGCCCTGCTCTCCATGGCCCAGGGCCCTTTAACGCCCAGGGCCCTTTCTCGCCCAGGGCTTGTTGCTGCCGCCCAGAAATGGCACGGAAAAGAAGCGGCCCAACTGGGCACGCCGGCGCAGTGGAGTGTTCCCGGCTCAGAGTTGAAGGACGGGTGGTGGACTGGTGTGCACCTCCGTCTTTCAGGTAGATGGGGCGGCAAAGGATGGGGATGACCTCATTTTGGTGAACAGGTTTATCTCACTCTGAGGGTTGTCCGAAGCACCAGGGGACGCCGATGCAGACTGCGTGGATGGGAGATGCGTGGCTGCGGGACTAAGGGTTTCCAATATGGAGGCCATGAGGGACAGGACCCCGGAAGCAGAAGGTTGGGGAGGCAGGTGAGCGTTCCAAACCGGACTTCGTGATGGGCCTGGCCCTATGGTGGAGCGCCAGGGATGGGACCCCCGCAGGTCGAGGATCCACGGGCGTTGTCCTCGCTGCATTCCATCTTGTGGATTGCCTCCTGGCGGTGATCGGTTGCGGACACTCACAATGCCCTTCAAGGCCCCGGGGGGGTCGGCCCAGCAGACGTGCAGCGCCCGAATGACTTCGCCGGGCGTTTTCCGGCCAATTCTCACGAGCGTTCTGCCCAAACCAGGATTGGTTTGGGCAGAACGCTCGTGAGAATTGGCCGGCGTAGGGCAGCCCTGCGGACAGCCCTGCTCTCCATGGCCCAGGGCCCTTTCTCGCCCAGGGCTTGTTGCTGCCGCCCCGAAATGGCACGGAAAAGAAGCGGCCCACCTGGGCACGCCGGCGCAGTGGAGCGTTCCCGGAGCAGAGTTGAAGGACGGGTGGTGGCCTGGTGTGCGCCTCCGTCTTTCGGGTAGATCGGGCGGTCAAGGATGGGGATGACCTCATTTTGGTCATACAGGTTTATCACACTCTGAGCGTTGTCTGAAGCACCAGGAGGCGCCGATGGAGACTGCGTGGTTGGGAGATGCGTGGCTGCGGGACTAAGGGTTTCCAATATGGAGGCCATGAGGGACAGGACCCCGGAAGCCGAAGGTTGGGGAGGCAGGTGAGCGTTCCAAACCGGACTTCGTGATGGGCCTGGCCCTATGGTAGAGCGCCAGGGATGGGACCCCCGCAGGTCGAGGATCCACGGGCGTTGTCCTCGCTGCATTCCATCTTGTGGATTGCCTCCTGGCGGTGATCGGTTGCGGACACTCACAATGCCCTTCAAGGCCCCGGGGGGGTCGGCCCAGCAGACGTGCAGCGCCTGAATGACTTCGCCGGGCGTTTTCCGGCCAATTCTCACGAGCGTTCTGCCCAAACCAGGATTGGTTTGGGCAGAACGCTCGTGAGAATTGGCCGGCGTAGGGCAGCCCTGCGGACAGCCCTGCTCTCCATGGCCCAGGGCCCTTTCTCGCCCAGGGCTTGTTGCTGCCGCCCCGAAATGGCACGGAAAAGAAGCGGCCCACCTGGGCACGCGGCGCAGTGTAGCGTTCTCGGAGCAGAGTTGAAGGACGGGTGGTGGCCTGGTGTGCGCCTCCGTCTTTCGGGTAGATCGGGCGGTCAAGGATGGGGATGACCTCATTTTGGTCATACAGGTATATCTCACTCTGAGCGTTGTCTGAAGCACCAGGAGGCGCCGATGGAGACTGCGTGGTTGGGAGATGCGTGGCTGCGGGACTAAGGGTTTCCAATATGGAGGCCATGAGGGACAGGACCCTGGAAGCGGAAGGTTGGGGAAGCAGGCGAGCGTTCCAGACCGGACTTTGTGATGGGCCAGGCCCCATGGTAGACCGCCAGTGATGGGACCCCCGCAGGTCGAGGATCCACGGGCGTTGTCCTCGCTGCATTCCATCTTGTGGAGTGCCTCCTGGCGGCGATCCGGTGCGGACACTCACAATGCACTTCAAGGCCCCGGGGTGGGGCGGCCCAGCAGACGTGCAGCGCCCGAATGACTTCGCCAGGCGTTTTCCGGCCAATTCTCACGAGCGTTCTGCCCAAACCAGGATTGGTTTGGGCAGAACGCTCGTGAGAATTGGCCGGCGTAGGTCAGCCCTGCGGACAGCCCTGCTCTCCATGGCCAAGGGCCCTTTATCGCCCAGGGCCCTTCTCGCCCAGGGCTTGGTGCTGCCGCCCAGAAATGGCACGGAAAAGAAGCGGCCCAACTGGGCACGCCGGCGCAGTGGAGTGTTCCCGGCTCAGAGTTGAATGACGGGTGGTGGACTGGTGTGCGCCTCCGTCTTTCAGGTAGATGGGGCGGCAAAGGATGGGGATGACCTCATTTTGGTGAACAGGTTTATCCCACTCTGAGGGTTGTCCGAAGCACCAGGGGACGCCGATGCAGACTGCGTGGTTGGGAGATGCGTGGCTGCGGGACTAAGGGTTTCCAATATGGAGGCCATGAGGGACAGGACCCCGGAAGCAGAAGGTTGGGGAGGCAGGTGAGCGTTCCAAACCGGACTTCGTGATGGGCCTGGCCCTATGGTAGAGCGCCAGGGATGGGACCCCCGCAGGTCGAGGATCCACGGGCGTTGTCCTCGCTGCATTCCATCTTGTGGATTGCCTCCTGGCGGTGATCGGTTGCGGACACTCACAATGCCCTGCAGGGCCCCGGGGGGGTCGGCCCAGCAGACGTGCAGCGCCCGAATGACTTCGCCGGGCGTTTTCCGGCCAATTCTCACGAGCGTTCTAGAACGCTCGTGAGAATTGGCCGGCGTAGGGCAGCCCTGCGGACAGCCCTGCTCTCCATGGCCCAGGGCCCTTTCTCGCCCAGGGCTTGTTGCTGCCGCCCCGAAATGGCACGGAAAAAGAAGCGGCCCACCTGGGCACGCCGGCGCAGTGGAGCGTTCCCGGAGCAGAGTTGCAGGACGGGTGGTGGCCTGGTGTGCGCCTCCGTCTTTCGTGTAGATGGGGCGGTCAAGGATGGGGATGACCTTATTTTGGTCATACAGGTATATCTCACTCTGAGCGTTGTCTGAAGCACCAGGAGGCGCCGATGGAGACTGCGTGGTTGGGAGATGCGTGGCTGCGGGACTAAGGGTTTCCAATATGGAGGCCATGAGGGACAGGACCCCGGAAGCGGAAGGTTGGGGAAGCAGGCGAGCGTTCCAGACCGGACTTTGTGATGGGCCAGGCCCCATGGTAGACCGCCAGGGATGGGACCCCCGCAGGTCGAGGATCCACCGGCGTTGTCCTCGCTGCATTCCATCTTGTGGAGTGCCTCCTGGCGGTGATCGGTTTCGGACACTCACAATGCCCTGCAGGGCCCCGGGGGGGTCGGCCCAGCAGACGTGCAGCGCCCGAATGACTTCACCGGGCGTTTTCCGGCCAATTCTCACGAGCGTTCTGACCAAACCAGGATTGGTTTGGGCAGAACGCTCGTGAGAATTGGCCGGCGTAGGTCAGCCCTGCGGACAGCCCTGCTCTCCATGGCCCAGGGCCCTTTATCGCCCAGGGCCCTTTCTCGCCCAGGGCTTGTTGCTGCCGCCCAGAAATGGCACGGAAAAGAAGCGGCCCAACTGGGCACGCCGGCGCAGTGGAGTGTTCCCGGCTCAGAGTTGAAGGACGGGTGGTGGACTGGTGTGCGCCTCCGTCTTTCAGGTAGATGGGGCGGCAAAGGATGGGGATGACCTCATTTTGGTGAACAGGTTTATCTCACTCTGAGGGTCGTCCGAAGCACCAGGGGACGCCGATGCAGACTGCGTGGTTGGGAGATGCGTGGCTGCGGGACTAAGGGTTTCCAATATGGAGGACATGAGGGACAGGACCCCGGAAGCAGAAGGTTGGGGAGGCAGGTGAGCGTTCCAAACCGGACTTCGTGATGGGCCTGGCCCTATGGTAGAGCGCCAGGGATGGGAACCCCGCAGGTCGAGGATCCACGGGCGTTGTCCTCGCTGCATTCCATCTTGTGGATTGCCTCCTGGCGGTGATCCATTGCAGACACTCACAATGCCCTTCAAGGCCCCGGGGGGGTCGGCCCAGCAGACGTGCAGCGCCCGAATGACTTCGCCGGGAGTTTTCCGGCCAATTCTCACGAGCGTTCTGCCCAAACCAGGATTGGTTTGGGCAGAACGCTCGTGAGAATTGGCCGGCGTAGGGCAGCCCTGCGGACAGCCCTGCTCTCCATGGCCCAGGGCCCTTTCTCGCCCAGGGCTTGTTGCTGCCGCCCCGAAATGGCACGGAAAAGAAGCGGCCCACCTGGGCACGCCGGCGCAGTGGAGCGTTCCCGGAGCAGAGTTGCAGGACGGGTGGTGGCCTGGTGTGCGCCTCCGTCTTTCGTGTAGATCGGGCGGTCAAGGATGGGGATGACCTCATTTTGGTCATACAGGTTTATCACACTCTGAGCGTTGTCTGAAGCACCAGGAGGCGCCGATGGAGACTGCGTGGTTGGGAGATGCGTGGCTGCGGGAATAAGGGTTTCCAATATGGAGGCCATGAGGGACAGGACCCCGGAAGCGGAAGGTTGGGTAAGCAGGCGAGCGTTCCAGACCGGACTTTGTGATGGGCCAGGCCCCATGGTAGACCGCCAGGGATGGGTCCCCCGCAGGTCGAGGATCCACGGGCGTTGTCCTCGCTGCATTCCATCTTGTGGATTGCCTCCTGGCGGTGATCGGTTGCGGACACTCACAATGCCCTTCAAGGCCCCGGGGGGGTCGGCCCAGCAGACGTGCAGCGCCCGAATGACTTCGCCGGGCGTTTTCCGGCCAATTCTCACGAGCGTTCTGCCCAAACCAGGATTGGTTTGGGCAGAACGTCGTGAGAATTGGCCGGCGTAGGGCAGCCCTGCGGACAGCCCTGCTCTCCATGGCCCAGGGCCCTTTCTCGCCCAGGGCTTGTTGCTGCCGCCCCGAAATGGCACGGAAAAGAAGCGGCCCACCTGGGCACACCGGCGCAGTGGAGCGTTCCCAGAGCAGAGTTGAAGGACGGGTGGTGGCCTGGTGTGCGCCTCCGTCTTTCGGGTAGATCGGGCGGTCAAGGATGGGGATGACCTCATTTTGGTCATACAGGTTTATCACACTCTGAGCGTTGTCTGAAGCACCAGGAGGCGCCGATGGAGACTGCGTGGTTGGGAGATGCGTGGCTGCGGGACTAAGGGTTTCCAATATGGAGGCCATGAGGGACAGGACCCAGGAAGCAGAAGGTTGGGGAAGCAGGCGAGCGTTCCAGACCGGACTTTGTGATGGGCCAGGCCCCATGATAGACCGCCAGGGATGGGACCCCCGCAAGTCGAGGATCCACGGGCGTTGTCCTCGCTGCATTCCATCTTGTGGAGTGCCTCCTGGCGGCGATCCGTTGCGGACACTCACAATGCCCTTCAAGGCCCCGGGGTGGGGCGGCCCAACAGATGTGCAGCGCCCGAATGACTTCGCCAGGCGTTCTCCGGCCAATTCTCACGAGCGATCTTCCCAAACCAGGATTGGTTTGGGCAGAACGCTCGTGAGAATTGGCCGGCGTAGGTCAGCCCTGCGGACAGCCCTGCTCTCCATGGCCCAGGGCCCTTTATCGCCCAGGGCCCTTTCTCGCCCAGGGCTTGTTGCTACCGCCCAGAATTGGCACGGAAAAGAAGTGGCCTAACTGGGCACGCCGGCGCAGTGGAGTGTTCCCGGCTCAGAGTTGAAGGACGGGTGGTGGACTGGTGTGCGCCTCCGTCTTTCAGGTAGATGGGGCGGCAAAGGATGGGGATGACCTCATTTTGGTGAACAAGTTTATCTCACTCTGAGGGTTGTCCGAAGCACCAGGGGACGCCGATGCAGACTGCGTGGTTGGGAGATGCGTGGCTGCGGGACTAAGGGTTTCCAATATGGAGGCCATGAGGGACAGGACCCCGGAAGCAGAAGGTTGGGGAGGCAGGTGAGCGTTCCAAACCGGACTTCGTGATGGGCCTGGCCCTATGGTAGAGCGCCAGGGATGGGACCCCCGCAGGTCGAGGATCCACGGGCGTTGTCCTCGCTGCATTCCATCTTGTGGATTGCCTCCTGGCGGTGATCGGTTGCGGACACTCACAATGCCCTTCAAGGCCCCGGGGGGGTCGGCCCAGCAGACGTTCAGCGCCCGAATGACTTCGCCGGGCGTTTTCCGGCCAATTCTCTCGAGCGTTCTGCCCAAACCAGGATTGGTTTGTGCAGAACGCTCGTGAGAATTGGCCGGCGTAGGGCAGCCCTGCGGACAGCCCTGCTCTCCATGGCCCAGGGCCCTTTTTCGCCCAGGGCTTGTTGCTGCCGCTCCGAAATGGCACGGAAAAGAAGCGGCCCACCTGGGCACGCCGGCGCAGTGGAGCGTTCCCGGAGCAGAGTTGAAGGACGGGTGGTGGCCTGGTGTGCGCCTCCGTCTTTCGGGTAGATCGGGCGGTCAAGGATGGGGATGACCTCATTTTGGTCATACAGGTTTATCACACTCTGAGCGTTGTCTGAAGCACCAGGAGGCGCCGATGGAGACTGCGTGGTTGGGAGATGCGTGGCTGCGGGACTAAGGGTTTCCAATATGGAGGCCATGAGGGACAGGACCCCGGAAGCGGAAGGTTGGGGAAGCAGGTGAGCGTTCCAGACCGGACTTTGTGATGGGCCAGGCCCCATGGTAGACCGCCAGGGATGGGACCCCCACAGGTCGAGGATCCACGGGCGTTGTCCTCGCTGCATTCCATCTTGTGGAGTGCCTCCTGGCGGCGATCCGGTGCGGACACTCACAATGCCCTTCAAGGCCCCGGGGTGGGGCGGCCCAGCAGACGTGCAGCGCCGAATGACTGCGCCGGGCGTTTTCCGGCCAATTCTCACGAGCGTTCTGCCCAAACCAGGATTGGTTTGGGCAACGCTCGTGAGAATTGGCCGGTGTAGGGCAGCTCTGCGGACCGCCCTGCTCTCCATGGCCCAGGGCCCTTTCTCGCCCAGGGCATGTTGCTGCCGCCCAGAAATGGCACGGAAAAGACGCGGCCCACCCTGGTACGCCGACGCAGTGGAGCGTTCCCGGAGCAGAGTTGAAGGACGGGTGGTGGACTGGTGTGCGCCTCCGACTTTCGGGTAGATGGGGCGGCAAAGGATGGGCATGACCTCATTTTGGTGAACAGGTTTATCTCACTCTGAGGGTTGTCCGAAGCACCAGGAGGTGCCGATGCTGACTTCGTGGTTGGTCGATGCGTGGGTACGGGACTACGGGTTTCCAATATGGAGGCCATGAGGGACAGGACCCCGGAAGCAGAAGTTTGGGGAAGGAGGCGAGCGTTGCAGACCGGACTTCGTGATGCGCCTGGCCCCATGGTAGAGTGCCAGGGATGGGACCCCCGCAGGTCGAGGATCCACGGGCGTTGTCCTCGCTGCATTCCATCTTGTGGAGTGCCTCCTGGCGGCGATCCGGTGCGGACACTCACAATGCCCTTCAAGGCACCGGGGGGGGGGGCGGCCCAGCAGACGTGCGGCGCCCGAATGACTTCGCCTGGCGTTTTCCGGCCAATTCTCACGAGCGTTCTGCCCAAACCAGGATTGGTTTGGGCAGAACGCTCGTGAGAATTGGCCGGCGTAGGGCAGCCCTGTGGACCGACCTGCTGTCCATGGCCCAGGGCCCTTTCTCGCTGAGGGCATGTTGTATGAGTTCTAGTAGTTTGGGGGTGGAGTCTTTTGGGTTTTCCATATAAAGAATCATGTCATCTGCAAAGAGAGAGAGA
The DNA here is from genome assembly GCF_964662115.1 of Mustela nivalis. Taxonomy (NCBI): domain Eukaryota; kingdom Metazoa; phylum Chordata; class Mammalia; order Carnivora; family Mustelidae; genus Mustela; species Mustela nivalis. The sequence goes on along the minus strand of NW_028134915.1, from coordinate 31,505 downwards.
GTTGACTTCTTCAGTGCCAATTTGGATACCTTTTATTTTTCTTTGTTGTCTGATTGCTGTTGCTAGGACTTCTAATACTATGTTGAACAAGACTGGTGAGAGTGGGCATCCTTGTCGTGATCCTGATCTCAATGGGAAGGCTGCAAGCTTTTTCCCATTGAGGATGATATTTGCTGTGGGTCTTTCATAGATAGATATGATGAAGTTCAGGAATGTTCCCTCTATCTCTATACTTTGCAGCGTTTTAATCACGAATGGATGCTGGATTTTTTCAAGTCCTTTTTCTGCATTGATTGAGAGGACCATGTAGTTCTTCTCTCTTCTCATATTAATTTTTTCAATGACATTGATTGATTTATGAATGTTGAACCATCCTTGTAGCCCAGGGATGAATCCCACTGGTCATGGTAGATAATCTTTTTAATGTTCTTTTTGACCCTGTTTGCAAGGATCTTGTTGAGAATCTTAGCATCCATATTCATCAGTGATATTGGTCTGAAATTATCCATTTTGGTAGGGTCTTTGCCTGGTTTGGGGATAAGGGTAATTCTGGCTTCATAGAAAGAGTCTGGATGTTTTCCTTCTGCTTCAATTTTTTGAAACAGCTTCAGGAGAATTGATGTTATTCTTCTTTGTAAGTTTGGTAGAATTCCCCAAGCAATCCATCAGGTCTTGGGCTCTTGTTTCTTGGGAGGTTTTTGATCACTGCTTATATCTCGTTACTAGATATCGGTCGATTCAGGTTGTCGATCTCTTCCTGGTTCAATTTTGGAAGTTTATAATTTTCCAAGAATGCTTCCATTTCATCAAGGTTGCTAAGCTTATTGGCATATAACTATTGATAATAACTTCTGATGATTGTTTCTACTTCCTCCTTGTTAGTTGTGATCTCTCCGTTTTCATTTATAATTTTGTGAATTTGGGCTTTCTCTCTTTTCTTTTGGATTAGTGTGGCCAGTGCCTTATTGATCTTATTGATTCTTTCAAAAAAAAAAAACAACTTCTAGTTTCATTGATACGTTCTACTGTATCTTTGGTTTCTACCTCATTGATCTCAGCTCTAATCTGGATGATTTCTCTTCTTATGTGTGGAGTTGGTTTGATTTTTTTGTTGATTCTCCAGTTCTTTAAGGTGTAGAGACATCTGCTGTATTCTGGATTTTTCAAAATTTTGATGGAGGCTTGGATGTCTATGTATTTCCCCCTTAGAAACGCCTTTGCTGTATCCCATAGGGTTTGGATCGAAGTGTCTTTATTCTCATTGGTTTCCAATTGTTTCAGTTCTTCTTTAATCTCCTGGTTGATCCAAGCATTCTTAAGCAAGATGGTCTTTAGCTTCCAGGTGTTTGAGTTCCTTCTGTACTTTTCCTTGTGATTAAGCTCCAGTTTCAAGGCATTATGATCTGAGAATATGCAGGGAAAAATCTCAGTCTTTTGATATCAGTTTAGTCCTGATTTATGACCCAGCATGTGGTCTATTCTTGAGAAGGTTCCCTGTGCTCTTGAGAAGAATGAGTATTCTTTTGTTTTAGGGTGGAATGTTCTGCATATATCTATGAGATCCATCTGTTCCAATGTGTCATTCAATGCTCTTGTTTCTTTATTGATTTTCTGCTTCAATGATCTGTCTATTTCTGAGAGAGGCTTGTTAAGATCTCCAATGATGAGTGTATTCATATCAATATGACTCTTTATCTTGATTAACGTTTTCTTTTGTAATTGGATGCTCCCATATTGGAGGCATAGATATTTATAATTGTTAGATCATCTTGGTGGATTGTCACTTTAAGAATTATGAAGTGTCCTTCTGTATCTCTGACTACAGCCTTTAGTTTAAAATCTAATTTATCTGATATGAGAATTGCTACCCCAGCCTTCTTTTGAGGCCCATTGGCATGAAAGATGCTTCTCCATCCCTTCACTTTCAGTCTGGGTGTATCTTTAGGTTCAAAATGGGTCTCTTGTAGAGAAAATATGGATGGGTTCTGTCGTTTTATCCAATCTGCAACCCTGTGCTGTTTTTTTGGGCACATTTAGGCCATTCTCTTTGAGATTGATTATTGATAGATACATTTTTATTGACATCGAGTTACCTTTGAAGTCTTTCTTTCTGTAGATTGTCTCTATATTTCTCTTCCATGCTTTTATTAGGATTTTTACTCTTTTATAGAACCCCCCTTAATATTTCCTGCAGTGTCGGCTTGGTGGTAGCATAGTCTTTTAAGTCTTGCCGGTCTTGGAAACTATTTATATCTTCATCCATTTTGAATGTCAGTCTTGATGGATAAAGTATTCTTGGCTGCATGTTCTTCTCATTTAGTGCCCTGAATATATCTTACCAGCCTTTTCTGGATTGCCAGGCTTCTGTGGAAAGGTCTGATGTTATATTGATGGGCTTTCCTATGTAAGTAAGGAGCCTCTTTGCCCTAGCAGCTTTCAGGAGATTATACCTACAATTATAATTCCTCAATTTGACTATCAGGTGTCGTGGGTTTTTTTTTTTTTTTGAATGTATAATCTTGGGTGGAGACCATTTAGCCTCCAGTACATGAATTCTGGTTCCATTCGCGAGATTGGGAAAATTTTCTTGAAGGACTTGTTCCACTATATCTTCTAGATCTTTCTTTCTTCTCCCCTTCAGGGATTCCAGTAATTCTGAGGTTGGAACGTTTCATGGCATCATTTTTTTCCCTGATTCTGTTTTCGTGATTTCTAAGCTGTTTGTTCCAGGCTTCCTCCTGATCCTTTCTCTCTATCTGTTTGTCCTCCAGATCACTAATTCTATCTTCTGTCTCAGTTACCCTAGCTTTGAGAGAGTTTAGATTAGATTGGAACTCATTGAGAGCATTGTGGACCTCCTCCCTGGTAGCTTTAAGCTCCGCCCTAACATTGTGAACATCATGTCTCATGGCTTTCAGCTTGGCCCTAATCAATTATGTTTGGTCATCCATGCCTTTCTCCAAACTAGCTATTGCCTGGATTATTGTTAACCAGAATTCTCTTTCCAACATATTGTCTATGTTGATAGCCATTAGCTCTAGTGCAGAAGGACCATCCCCTGTATTTTTCTTCTGTTGGGCATTCCTCGTCCTAGTCATTTTGGTGAGAGATGACTGAACAGATGTAGCTGGATGTATCAACCATGGTGCAGTCAAGGTGCACCCTGGAACACTTCTGAACAATCAGGATTCCCCATCCAAATGAGAGACAAAAGAAAAGAAAAAGAAAAAAAAAACAAACAAAAAAAGAGATAGAGAGAGAGACAGGAAAGAAAGGGCAGATTAAAGAGAAAGTTCAGCCCAAATGGGCCCCAAGGTAAGATTTATGAAGTAGACAAACAAAAAGACGGATAAAGGTATATGACAAGAGAAAAAAAAAATATATATATACAAAAAAAGGAAGACCCTCGTCAAAAAGAACCCCACGTGTAAGATTTATATACTATCAGGACAAACACAAAAACACAGAAACACTGGTGGAAGATAAAGATTGGAGAGTGGTTATAAATTCTCAGTGTGTTCGAGGAAGGCTGTTTTAATTCTTCCTGGATGTATCCTGATACCTTTGTTAAAGGACTCAACTTTTCTAAGATAAAGGGGTATTAAAAATTAGTTACCTATAGGGGTAGTATTGATTGGGGAAAGGGGACTACTTTGAAGTTTAACTCTATATGAATAATAGAAGATAAAAATAAAAAGGAAAAACCTAAACTAAACTAAAATATAAAAAAAAGTAGGAATAAAAAAATAGAAATGCATAAGGAAAACATAGGTGTATGTATCAAAAAGTTAAGGTTAGAAAGTTATTATGGAATTTGATGTACTGGACAGCTCGCTGTGATGGTAAATAGGTTAATAAAATTACATATATATATATATACATATATATATATATATATCAGAATAGTGGGAATGAATGAAAAAGAAAACTTTTCCTATGAAGTAGTGTTTGTACTCTTGTAGTCCTTTTTTATTTTTTTCTCTCTCTTTTTTTTTTCTTTCTTGGTTTGTTTTCTGGGGGAGGGGCCTGCCACGTGGGTTTTCAGTCAGTGATGTTCCCTGAGTTACGTTCTTGCGCCCCCCTCAAGGTGGTGGGCTCTGAGGAAACTGTTTTTTTTTTTTTCCGACTTTTGTTCTCTGGAGGTTTTTATGTTTATTCACTTTTTTTCTCACTTTGACTGCTTTTGATGGTTTTTGTAGTTTTAGAGGAAAATAAACCACACCCTGATCTCCCTCTCAGAGAGAAGCCTCAGTCTGGCTGCAGAGTCTAAATAAGTTCCCCATGGGCCACTGGCAGAGCAGGTTTCAAGTCGCTGTTTCTGGGGTACCCAAAGCCAAGGAAGTAGCGGCTGTCTGGGAAGCTCCAGACCGCCAGAGAGGTTCCAAGCAGCAGTCACACACTGAGATATTCCTGCTGGCCAGGGCTGGGAGTGCCTGGTCTTTCTGGGTCTAAGAGCGCCCAGCTTGCATGCACCAATTTCAGGGGAGGCTGAGGTTCACGCGCAGGTCTCAGGCTCTGAGAACAAGGTGCAGATCCGAGAGCACCAGGTTGGGCCTTCAAGCACCTCTCTCAGGGGAGAGTTTGATGCAGGCTCTGAAACAATGGCACATATGAAAGGGTACTGGCTGGGCCTTTATACCTCTCTCAGGGGAGTATGTCAGGCTCTATAGCAGGGCTCATGCATTCTGCCATCCAGCATGGCTCCCATCCCCTCACAGGAGCCAGAACCCATGCATTCTCAGGTGCACTGGCGGCTTAGGGACCAAGACCTGGTTTCTTGGCTGCACTCTCTCTGGCTCAGCACCAGGGGAGGCTGTCCTGGGACCAGGGACTTAAGCCCCTGTCGCTAGCCATCCCAATTCCCACAATCCCCCCCCCCCACCGGAGATTCTTAGCTCTTTTGGAGTGCTTTCCACCAGTCTCCAAGTTAATGCTGGTCCCCAGATGCAGGGCACTCTCGCTCGTATTGGGGTATTACTTTCCAACTGATTGCCTCTGGTGGCTCCCTCCCCCTTTTGTTTATCTTCTGATATCAGTCCCCCATTCCCACTCCGCGTTACCTGCACACTGGTGTCTTCTGCCCCTGTAGAGAACCAGACGTGTATAATACTGATCTCAGGGTGATTTCATGGGTGATTGGAGTTCTTTGGTAGGTAATCAGCTCACTTTGGGGTACAGGTTGAAAAGCCATCTCCTCCTACTTCCCTGCCATCTTGTCGACCTCTCTCTGCTTCAATTTTTTGAAACAGTTTCAGGAGAATAGGTGTTATTTCTTCTTTGAATGTTTTATAGAATTCCCAAATGAATCCATCAGGGCCTGTGTTTTTGTTTTTTGGGAGGTTTTTGATCACCGCTTCAACCTCATTACTAGATATTGGTCTTCAGATTGTCCGTTTCTTCCTGGTTGAATTTTGCGAGTTTATAGTTTTCCAGGAATGCATCCATTTCATCTAGGTTGCTTAGCTTATTGGCATATAACTGTTGATAACTTCTGATAGTTGTTTCTATTTCCTTGGTGTTCGTTGTGATCTCTACCTTTTCATTCATAATTTTATTAATTTGAGCTTTCTCTCTTTTCTTTTGGATTAGTGTGGCCAATGGTTTCTCGATCTTATTGATTCTTTCAAAAAACCAGCTGCTAGTTTCACTGATATGTTCTACTGTATCTCTGGTTTCTACCTCATTGATCTCAGCTCTAATCTTGATTATTCCCCTTCTTGTGTGTGGAGTTGGTTTGTTTTGTTGTTGATTCTCCAGTTCTTTAAGGTGTAAAGACAGCTGCTGTCTTCTGGATTTTTCAATTTTTTTTTTTTGAGGGATGCATGGATGGCTATGTATTACCCCCTAAGGACCGCCTTTGCTGTATCCCATAGGTTTTGGATCGAAGTGTCTTCATTCTCATTGGTTTCCATGCATTATTTCAGTTCTTCTTTGATCTCCTGGTTGATCCAAGCATTCTTAAGCAAGGTGGTCTTTAGCTTCCAGGTGTTTGAGTTCCTTCTGAACTTTTCCTTGTGATTGAGCTCCAGTTTCAAAGCATTATGATCTGAGGATGTGCAGGGAATAATCTCAGTCTTTTGGTATCGGTTGAGTCCTGTTTTGTGACTCAGTATGTGGTCTATTCTTGAGAAGGCTCCATGTGGACTTGAGAAGAATGAGTATTTTGATGTTTTAGGGTGGAATGTTCTGTATATATCTATAAGGTCCATCTGGTCCAGTGTGTCATTCAATGCTCTTGTTTCTTTATTGATTTTCTGCTTCAATGATCTGTCTATTTCTGAGAGAGGCATGTTACGATCTCCTATGATGAGTGTATTCATATCAATATAACTCTTTATGTTGATTAACAGTTTTCTTATGTAATTGGCTGCTCCCATATTGGGAGCATAGATATTTATAATTGTTAGATCATCTTGATGGATAGTCCCTTTAAGAATTATGTAGTGTCCTTCTGTATCTCTGACTACAGCCTTTAGTTTAAAATCTAATTTATCTGATATGAGAATCGCTACCCCGGCCTTCTTTTGAGGCCCATTGGCATGAAAGATGCTTCTCCATCCCTTCACTTTCAGTCTGGGTGTATCTTTAGGTTCAAAATGGGTCTCTTGTAGACAACATATGGATGGGTCCTGTCATTTAATCCAGTCTGCAACCCTGTGCCATTTTATGTGCACATTTAGGCCATTCACATTTAGGATGATTATTGATAGATACGTTTTTATTGACATCGTGTTATCTTTGAAGTCTTTCTTTCTGTAGATGGTCTCTATATTTCTGTTCATACTACTCTGGGGTTTTTTGCTCTCTTATAGAACCCCCTTAATATTTCCTGCAGTGTCGGCTTGGTGGTTGCATAGTCTTTTAAGTCTTGCTGGTCTTGGAAACTCTTTATCTCTCCATCCATTTTGAATGTCAGTCTTGCTGGGTAAAGTATTCTTGGCTGCATGTTCTTCTCATTCAATGCCCTGAATATATCTTGCCAGCCCTCTCTGGCTTGCCAGGTGTCTGTTTAGAGGTCTGACATTATTCTGATGGGCTTTCCTCTGTACGTAAGGATCTTCTTTGTCCTAGCTACTTTCAAGAGGTTCTGCCTACAATTATATTTCTTCATTCTTACTGCTAGGTGTCTCGAGGACTTTTGAGAATCTGTAATCTTGGGGGGATACCGTTCGGCCTCTAGTACAGGAATGCTGGTTCCATTCATGAGATTCGGAAAATTTTCATGAAGAACTTGTTCCACTATATCTTCTAGACTTCTTTCTTTCTCCTCTCCTTCAGGGATTCTAATAATTCTGACGATGGAACATTTCATGGCATCATTTATTTCCGTGATTCTGTTTTCATGGCTCTAATCTGTTTGTTTAAGGCTTCCTCCTGATACTTCTTCTCTATCTGTTCATTCTCCAGATCACTAATTCTATCTTCTGTCTCAGTTACTCTAGCTTTGAGAGAATTTAGATTAGAGGGGAACTCATTGAGAGCATTGTGAAGCTCATCCCTGGTAGTTTTCAGCTCTTCCCTAATATTGAAAACGTGATCTCTGGTCGTTTTAACTTAGGCTCTAATCAGTTCCTTTTGGTCACTCATGGCTTTCTCCAACCTAGCTATTGCTTGGATAATTGTTAGCCTGAATTCTCTTTCTGACACATTGTCTATGTTGATAGCCATTAGCTCTGTTGCAGAAGATCCATTTTTCGTATTTTTTTTCTGTTGGGCATTCCTCCTCCTACTCATTTTGGTGAGAGATGGCTGAATGGGTGTATCTGGATGTATCGACAGTGGTGCAGTCAAGGTGCACCCTGGAACACTTCTGATCAATCAGAGTTACCCACCCAAATAAGAGGAAAAAGAAAAGGAAAAGAAAAAAAGAGAGAGGGAGAGAGACAACAATGAAAGGTGAGATAAAAGAGAAGGTTCAGCCCAAATGGGTTCCAAGGTAAGATTTATGAAGTTTAAACAAAAACAGACAAACAAAATGACTGATAAAAGTATATGAGAAGAGAAAAATATATATATATATATTTGCATATATATTCAAATAAAGGAATAACCTTATCAGAAAGAAACCCGAGTGTAAGATTTATATACTATCAGGACAAACACAAAAACACAGAAAAAGGGGTGCCTGGGTGGCTCAGTGGGTTAAGCCGCTGCCTTCGGCTCAGGTCATGATCTCAGGGTCCTGGGATCAAGTCCCGCATCGGGCTCTCTGCTCAGCAGGGAGCCTGCTTCCTCCTCTCTCTCTCTCTGCCTGCCTATCTGCCTACTTGTGATCTCTCTCTGTCAAATATATAAATAAAAAAAAAAACCACAGAAATACTGGTGGAAGAAAAAGATTGTAGAGTGGTTGTAAATTCTCAGTGTGGGTGAGGAAGGTTTTTTGTTTTTTGTTTTTTATTTTTGTTGTTGTTTTTTTCCAGATGTATCTTGATATATTTGTTAAAGACTCCACTTTCCTAAGATAAAGGGGGATTAGGAATTGTTTAACCTATAGGGGTGGCATTGATTGGGGAAAGGGGATTACCTTGAAGTTTAATTCTATATGAATATTAGAAAATAAAAATTAAAAAAAGGAATAAACTAGACTAAACTAAACTAAAATTATTAAAAAATAAATTTAAAAAACAGAAATGCAAAAGGAAAACACAGGTGTATGTATCAAAAAGTTCAGGTTAGAAGGTTATTATGGAATTTGATGTACTGGACATCTCACTGTGATGGTAAATAGGTTAAAAAATTTTCTATATAATAATAAAAAATTATCTTTAAAAAAATGAGCCAGGATTGTGGGAACAAATTAATAATAAAAATTGTCCCATGAAGTAGTGGTGGTTTTTCTCTTGTTGTCTTTTTTTTTCCTTTCCCAGTTGGTTTTCTGGGGGAGGGGCCTGCCACGTGGATTTTCAGTCAATGATGTTCTCTGAGTTAAGTCCTCCCAGCCCCCTCAAGGGGGTGGGCTCTTAGGAAACTGTTTTTTTTCAGGCTTTTGTTCTCTGGAGGTTTTTATATTTGTTCACTTTTGTTTTTCTCTCTTGCCTTGAGGGCTTTTGATGGTTTTTGTAGGTTTAGAGGAAAGAAAACTGTACCCTGACCTCCGTCTCATAGAGAAGCCTCAATCTGGCTGCAGAGCCCAAATAAATCCCCCCTTCAACACTGGCAGAGCAGGTTCCCAGTCGCGGTCCCTGGGGACTCAAGATTTTTTGCTTGTACCCAAAACCACAGCAGTGGCGGCTGTCTGGGCAGCTCCAGACTGCCAGAGAAGTTCCAAGCAGCAATCGCACACTGAGATTTTCCCACTGGCACAAGCTGGGAGTGCCTGTTCTTTCCAGGTCCGAGAGCACCAGGCTGGTGCCTGTGCCATCTCTCTCTGGGGAGGGCGCAGGGCATGACTCGGACTCTGATGGCATGGCAGGGCACTTGCATGGGGACTGCAAAAAGGCTGTGCTTCTGTTGGCTGGCGAGGCTCCCAGCCCCTCATGGGAGCTGGGCGCCACACGCTCTCAGGTGAGCTTGCTGGTGGTTCAGGGACCAAGACCTGGTTTCTCTGCCGCACTCTTTCTAACTCTGCACCAGGGGTGGCTGTCCTGGGTCTGGGGACTTAAGCCCCTGACCCTAACACCCCGATTCCTGCAATTTCTCCCCAGTGATCCTTTGCTCTTCTTGAGTGCTTTCTACTATACTTCTGAGATAATGCTGGTCCCCAGACGCAGGGCACTCTCGTATTGGGATATTACTTTCCGGTGGGTCACCTCTGGTAGCACCATGCCCCTTTTGTTTATCTTCCGATATCAGTCCGACTTTCCCACTCCGCTTTACCTGCCCACTGGCGTCTTCTGCTCCGGTAGAGATCCAGACGTGTATAATTCGGGTCTCAGGCTGATTTTGTCGGTGAGTGGAGTTCAATAGAAGTAATCAGCTCATTTTAGGGTCCAGATTGAAAGGGAGCCTCCTCCTACTTCTCCGCCATCTTGTCTCCAGTATAAACATATTAACAATTTTTTTAAATTAAATTAATTTATTTATTTTCATAAAAACAGTATTCATTATTTATTTCACCAACCCAGTGCTCCATGCAATCTGTGCACTCTATAATACCCACCACCTGGTACCCCAAGCTCCCACCTCCCCCGCCACTTCAATCCCCTTAGTTGTTTTTCAGAGTCCATAGTCTCTCCTGATTCACCTCCCCTTCCAATTTCCCCCAACTCCCTTCTCCTCTCTAAGACCCCTTGTCCTCCATGATATTTGTTATGCTCCACAAATAAGTGAAACCATATGATAATTGACTCTCTCTGCCTTTCTTCATTCAGCACAATCTCTTCCAGTCCCGTCCATGCTGCTACAAAAGTTGGGTATTCATCCTTTCTGATGGAGGCATAATACCCCATAGTGTATAAGGACCACATCTTCCTTATCCATTCGTCCGTTGAAGGGCATCTTCATTCTTTCATAGTTTGGCGACCGTGGCCATTGCTCCTATATACATTAGGGTACAGATGGCCCTTCTTTTTACGACATCTGTATCTTTGGGGTAAATACCCAGTAGTGAAATTTCAGGGTCATAGGGAAGTTCTATTTTTAATTTCTTGAGGAATCTCCACACTGTTCTCCAGAGAGGCTGCACCAACTTGCAATCCCACCAACAGTGTAAAAGGGTTCCCCTTTCTCCACATCCTCTCCAACACATGTTGTTTCTTGTTTTGTTAATTTTGGCCATTCTAACTGGTGTAAGGTGATATCTCAATGTGGTTTTAATTTGAATCACCCTGAGGGCTAGTGATGATGTACATTTTTTCATGTGTCTGATTGCCGTTTGTATGTCTTCATTGGAGAATTGTCTGTTCATATCTTCTGCCCATTTTTTGATATGTTTGCCTATTTCCTATGTGTTGAGTTTGAGGAGTTCATTATAGATCCTGGATATCAACCTTTTGTCTGTACTGTCATTTGCAAATATCTTATCACATTCTGTGGGTTGCATCTTTGTTTTTTTGACTGTTTCCTTTGCTGTGCAGAAGCTTTTGATTTTGATGAAGTCCCAAAAGTTTATTTTGGCTTTTGTTTCCTTTGCCTTTGGATACATATCTTGAAAGAAGTTGCTGTGGGTGATATAGAAGAGATTACTGCCTATGTTCTCCTCTAGGGTTCTGATGGATTCCTGTCTTACGTTGAGGTCTTTTATCCATTTTAACAATGTTTATTCTTCTGATCCTTGAGCATGGAATGGTCTTCTGTCTTTTTTGTTTTCTTCAATTTTTTTCACGAGTGTTCTGTAGTTCCTCGAGAAAAATCCTTTACTTCTTTGGTATGGTTTATTCCCAGGTATCTTATGGTTTCAGTGCTGTAGTAAATGAAATTGATTCTCTAATGTCCCTTTCTGTATTTTCATTGATAATGTAGAAGAAGGCCACTGATTTCTGTACAATAATTTCGTATCCTGCCACATTATTGAGTTGCTGTATGAGTTCTGGTAGTTTGGAGGTGGGGTGCTTTGGGTTTTCCATATAAAGTATGTCATCTGTGAGGAGAGAGTGTTTGACTTCTTCATTACCAATTTGGATACCTTTTATTTCTCTTTGTTGTCTAATTGCTGTTGCTAGGATTTCAAATAGTTTGTAGAACAAGAGGGGTGAGAGTGGGCATCCTTGTCATGTTCCTGATCTCAAAGGGAAGCCTGTCAGCTTTTACCCATCGAGGATGATATTCACTGTGGGTTTTTCATAGAAACATTTTATGAAGTTGACTAATGTTACCTCTATCCCTATACTTTGAAGCATTTTAATCAGGACCGGATGCTGGATTTTGTATAATGCTTTTTCTTCTTCAATGGAGAGGACCATGTTGTTCTCCTCTCTACGCTTCATAATTTGTTCTATGACATTGATTGATTTGTGAATGCTGAACCATCCTTGCAACCCAGGGATAGATCCCACCTGGTCATGGTGGATCATCTTTTGAATGTACTGTTGGATCCTGTGAGCTAGGATCTTGTTGAGAATCTTAGTATCCATATTCATCAGTGATATTGGTCTGAAATTCTCCTTTTGGTGAGGTCTTTGCCTGGTTTGTGGAGCAGGGTAATGCTGCCTTCATAAAAAGGGTCTGGAGGTTTTCTTTCTGCTTAATTTTTGGAACGAGCTTCAGGAGAAGACATGTTATTTCTTCTATGAAAGTCTGGTAGATTTCTCCTGTGAATCCATCAAGTCCTGGGCTCTTGTTTATTGGGAGGTTTTTGATCACTGCTTCAATCTGGTTACTGGGTAAAAGTCTATTCATGTTGTGAATTTCTTCCCGGTTCAATTTTGGGATTATACTTTTCTAAAAATGCATCCATTTCACAAAGGTTGCTTAGCATATTGGCATACAACTGTTTAATTTTTTAAATTATTTTCAGTGTAACCATATTCAATGTTTTAGCACAACTCCCAGTGTTCCATGCACTCCATACCATCTCTAATAAGCACCACTTGGTTCCCCCAAACTCCCACCCCCACCCATGCAAAGACCTCAGATTCTTTTACAGAGTCCATAGTCTCTCATGGTTCACCTCCGCTTCCAATTTCCCTCAACTCCCTTCTCCTCTCCACCTCCCCTTGTCCTCCATGGTATTGTTTATGCTCCACACTTAATAAAACAATATGATAACTGACTCTGTCTGCTTATCTTATTCCACTAAGCATAATCTCTTCCAGTCCCGTCCATGTTGCTGCAAAATTTGGGTATTCAACCTTTCTGATGGAGGCATAATACTCCATTGTGTATATGGACTACATCTTCCTTATCCATTCGTCTTTTGAAGTGCATCTTCGTTTTTTCCACAGTTTGTTGACCATGGCCATTGCTGCTATAAACATTGGGGTACAGATGACCCTTCGTTTCACTCCATCTGTATCTTTGGGGTAAATACCCAGTAGTGCAATTGCAGGGTCCTAGGATAGCTCTGTTTTTAATTTCTTGAGGAATCTCCACACTGTTCTCCAAAGTGGCTGCACCAACTTGCGTTCCCACCAATAGTTTAAGAGGGTTTCCCTTTCTCCACATCCTCTCCAACACATGTTGTTTCCTGTCTTGCTTATTTTGGCTGTTCTAACTGGGGTAAGGTGGTATCTCAATGCGCTTTTAATGTGCATCAGCCTGATGGCTAGTGATGATGTACATTTTCTCATGTGTCTGATAGGCATTTGTATGTCTTCATTGGAGAAGTGTCTCTTCATATCTTCTGCCCATTTTTACAATATGATTGCTGTTTTGTGTGTGTTGAGTTTGAGGAGTTCCTTATAGGTCCTGGATATCAACCATTTGTCTGTCCTGTCATTTGCAAGTATCTTCTTGCAATCCTTGGGTTGCTCTTTGTTTTGTTGACTGTTTCCTTTGCTATGCAGAAGGTTTAGATTTTGATGAAGTCCCAGAAATTTATTTTGGCTTTTGTTTCCTTTCCCTTTGGAGACATATCTTGAAAGAAGTTGTTGTGGCTGACATCGAAGAGATTACTGCCTATATTCTCCTCTATGATTCTGATGGATTTTGTCTCACATTGAGGTCTTTTATCCATTTTGAGTTTATCTTTGTGTGCGGTGTAAGAGAATGGTCCAGTTTCATTCTTCTACGTATAGTTGCCCAGTTTTCTCTGCACCATTTATTGAAGAGACTGTCTTTTTTCCACTGTATATTTTTTTCTGTTTTGTCTCAGATTATTTGACCATAGAGTTGAGGGTCCATATCAGGGCTCTCTACTCTGTTCCACTGGCCTATATGTCTATTTTTTTGCCTGTACCATGCTGTCTTGGTTATCATAGCTTTGTAGTAAAGCTTAAAATCAGGAAATGTGATGCCCCCATTTGCATTTTCTTTTCTTTTCCAATTGATTTATTTTCAGAAAAACAGTACTCATTATTTTTTCACCACACCCAGTGCTCCATGCAATTTGTGCTCTCTATAATGCCCACCACCTGGTACCCAACCTCCCACACCCCCGCCACTTCAAAACCCTAAGATTGTTTTTCAGAGTCCATAGTCTCTCATGGTTCACCTCCCCTTGCAATTTCCCCAAACTCCCTTTTCCTCTCTAACTTCCCTTGTCCTCCATGCTATTTGTTATGCTCCACACATAAGTGGAACCTTATGATAATTTATTCTCTCTGCTTGACTTATTTCACTTATTTCACTCAGCAGAATCTCTTCCAGTCCCATTCATGTAGCTACACATGTTAGGTATTCATCCTTTCTGATGGAGGCCTAATACTCCATAGTGTATATGGACCACATATTCCTTATCCAATCGTCCATTGAAGGGCATCTTGGTTCTATCCACTGTTTGGCGACCATGGACATTGCTTCTATAAATTTGGGGGTAGAGATGGCCCTTCTTTTCACTCCATCTGTTTCTTGGGGGTAAATACCCAGTAGTGCAATTGCAGGGTCTTAGGGAAGTTCTATTTTTAATTTCTTGAGTAATCTCCACACTGTTCTCCAGAGTGGCTGCACCGACTTGCTTTCCCACCATCAGTGTAAGAGGGTTCCCCTTTCTCCACATCCTCTCCAACACATGTTGATTCCTATCTTTCTAAGGCCATTCTAACTGGTGTAAGGTGATATCTCAATGTGGTTTTAATTTGCATCTCCCTGATGGCTAGTGATGACAAACATTTTTTAATGTGTCTGATAGCCATTTGTATGTCTTCATTGGAGATATGTCTCTTTGTATCTTCTGCCCATTTTTTAATAGGATTATCTGTGTTGTATGTGTTGAGTTTCAGGAATTGTTTATAGATCCTGGATATCAAGGTTTTGTCAGTACTGTCATTTGCAAATATCTACTCGAATTCGGTGGGTTGCCTCATTGTTTTGTTGACTGTTTCCTTTGCTGTGTAGAAGCTTTTGATCTTTATGAAGTCCCAAACGTTCATCTTCACTTTTTTTTCCTTTGCCTTTGGAGACATATTTTGAAAGAAGTTGCTATGGCCAATGTTGAAGAGGTTTCTGCCTATGTTCTCCTCCAAGATTCTGATGGATTCCTGCCTCAGGTTGAGGTCTTTTATCCATTTCGAGTTTCTCTTTGTGTATGGTGTCAGAGAATGGTCGAGTTTCATTCATCTACACAAAGCTGTCCCAATTTTCTCAGCAGCATTTATTGAAAAGACTTTGTTTTTCCTTTGTATATTTTTTCCTGCTTTCTTGAAAATTATTTGACTATAGATTGATGGTCCATATCTGAGCTCTCTATTCTGTTACTCTGGTCTAATGGCCTGTTTTTATGCCAGTCCCCTGCTGTCTTGGTGATCACAGCTTTGTAGTAACCCTTGAAGCCAGGCAACAGGGTACACCCAGTTTTGTTCTTTTCTTTTTGGCATTTCCTTAGCAATACGGGATCTCCTCTGATTCCACACCAATTTTAGGCTTGGGTTGCTCCAGCTCTTTGAAAAATACCGGAGGAATTTTGATCAGAATGGCATTAAAAGGATAGATTTCTCTAGGCTGTATAGACTTTTTAAGACTGTTTATTCTTCTGATCCATGAGCATGGAATGGTCTTCCATCTTTATGGTTTTCTTCCATTTATTTCATGAGTGTTCTGTAGTTCCCTGAGTATAGATTGCCTATCACTTTGATTTGGTTTATTCCCAGGTATCTTATGGGTTGGGAGCTGTAGTAAATGGAATTGATTCTCTAATTTCCCTTTCTGTATTTTCATTGTTAAAGGATAAGAAAACCACTGATTTTTGTACAAAGATTTTGTATCCTCCCGCATTATTGAAGTGCTGTATGAGTTCTAGTAGTTTTGGGGTGGATTCTTTTGGGTTTTCCATATAAAGTATGTCATCTGTGAAGAGAGAGTTTGACTTCTTCATTGCCAATTTGGATACATTTTATTTCTCCTTCTTGTCTGATTGCTGTTGCTAGGACTTCAAATACTATGTTGAATAAGAGTGGAGAGAGTGGGCATCCCTGTCATGATCCTGATCTCTAAGGAAGGCTGTCAGCTTTTACCCATTGAGGATGGTATTCACTGTGGTGTTTTCATAGATACACTTAAGGAAGCTGATGAATGTTCCCTCTATCCCTACTTTGAAGTGTTTTATTCAGGAACGAAAGCCGGATTTTCTCAAATGTGTTCTTTTCACCAATTGAGATGACCACGTGGTTTTTCTGTCTTCGCTTATTAATTTGTTTCTGATGTTGATTGATTTGTGAATGATGAAGCATCCTTGCAACCCAGGGATAGATCCCACCTGGCCATGGTGGATCATCTTTTTAATATGCTGTTGGATCCTATAAGCTTGCCTATTGTTGAGAATCTTAGTATCGATATTCATCAGTGATATTGGTCTGAAATTCTCCTTTTTGGTGAGGTCTTTTCCTGGTTTGGGGATCAGGGTAATGCTGGCTATATAAGAAGAGTCAGGAAGTTTTCTTCTGCTTCCATTTTTGGAAAGATCTTCAGGTGAATAGGTGTTATTTCTACTCTGAAAGTTTGGTAGAGATGCCCAGGGAAGCTGTCTGTTCCTGAGCTCTTGTTTTTTGGGAGGTTTTTGATCACTACTTCAATCTCGTTACTGGATAATGGTCTATTCAGGTTCTACATTGCTTACTGGTTCAATTTTGGAATTTTATACTTTCCTAGGAATGCAGCCATTTCACCTAGGTTGCTTATCTTATTAGCATACAACTGTTTTTTTTTTTTTTAATTTTTAATTTCTTTAAGTGTAACATTATTCTTTGTTTTTCCACCACGGTCAGTGATCTATGTAATCCCTACCCTCTCTCTTATACATACCAATCGCTTCTGCCAACCTCTCACCCCCCGCTCTTTCAAAGCCCTCATATTGTTTTTCAGAGTCCATAGTCTGATAGTATCATAGTCTTATAGAGGGCACGGATTGCATGAAGCACTGGGCGTGGTGAAAAAATAATGAATACTTTTTTTTCTGAGAAAATAAATTAATTTAATTTAAAAAAAAGATATGTCTCCAAAGGCAAAGGAAACAAAGCGAAAATGAACTTTGGAAATTCATCAAAATCAAAAGCTTCTGCACAGCAAAGGAAACATTCAAGAAAACAATGGTAAACCATGGAATGGGAGAAGATATTTTCAAACCATTTTTAAACTGGATTATTTGTATTTTGGGGTGTTAAATTGTAGCCATTCCACATATTTTGGACACTATCCCCATACTGCATAGGGTTTTATTTTTTTAATGAATATTTTCTCCCTTTCAGTATGTTGTCTTTTTTTTAAATTAAATATATTTATTTTCAGCATAACAGTATTCAATATTTTTTTTTACCACACCCAGTGCTCCATGCAGTCCGTGCCCTCTACAGTACCTACCACCTGATACCCCAACCTCCCACACCCTTATTACTTCTTCCTTGCTCTTCTGCTGTGTGGAAACTTTATTGTGTTACAGTCCCAGTTGTTTATTTTTGCCTTTATTTCCTTGCCTCAGGAAACAGTCTAGAAAATGTTTGCTTTGGTCCATGTCAGGAAGTTACGGTCTGTGCCCTCTTGGATTTTTATGGTTTCAGGTCTCCCACTGAGGTCTTGAAACTGTTTTGAACTTCTATGTCTGTTTGGCATAAGGAAGCAGAGTAATTGCATTCTTCTGTGCATAGCTGTCCAGTTTTCCCAACACTATAGAGACTGTTCTTTTCCTTTCTATATTCTTGCCTGCTTTGTGGAAGACTAATAGGCCACAGAATTGCGGGTTTATATCTGAGCTTCTATCCTGTTCCCTAGGTCACTGTGTGTATTTTTGTGCCAGTGCCATAGTTAGGATGATCACAGCTATGTAGTATAACTTGAAATATGGAATTGTGATTCCTCCAGCATTGTTTTTCTTCTCGACATTGCATTGGCTGTTCAGTATCTTTGGTGGTTCCATACAAATTTTTAGGAGTGTTTGCTTGACTTTTTTTTGTTTAACTTAATTCAATGAGCCAACTTATAGGACACCACTAGTGTTATAGGACACTATAACACTTATAGGACAACTTATAGGACACCAACTTATAGGACACCTTTAGTGTTCAATAATAGATCAAATGTGTATACTGCCCAGTGCTCATTGCATCATGGGTCCTCTTTAAGGCCTACCACCCAGTTGCCCCATCCCCCACACCACTGCCCTCCAGCAATCCTGAGTTCGTTTCTGTAATGAAGTGTCTCTCGTGGTTTTTCTCCCTCTCTGACGACTTCACATTCAGTTCCCCCCTTCCCCTCTGATCCTCTGTGGTGTTTCTTCTATTTTACATAGGTGAACCCATGTGACGCTTGCTTTTCTCTGATAGCCTTATTTCACTCAGCATAATACCCACCAGTTCCTTCCAGGTGGATGCGATGGTTAGTCTTCATCCTCTATGATGGATGAATAATATTCTATTGTAGATATGAACCACATCTTCTTTATCCATTCATCTGTCCATGGACATCAGCGCTCTGTCCATAGTTTGGCTAGAGTGGATAATGCTATAATGAACACTGGGGGGGGGGATGCCACTATTTTTCACTCAATCTGTATTTTTTTTCGATTTTATTTATTGACTTGATGGAGATAGAGAGAGATCACAAGCATGCAGAGAGGCAGGCAGAGGGATGGGGGGAAGCAGGCTCCCTTCTGAGCAGACAGCCTGATGTGGAGCTTGATCCCAGGACCCTGAGATCCTGAAGGCTTGACCCACTGAGCCACCCAGATGCCCCACAATCGGTATCTTTGGGTTAAATACCAAGCAGTGCAATTGCTGTGTTGTCTATTTTTAAGTTTGGGAAGAAACTCGATAACATGTGGCAGAGTGATTGTACGAGGGTGCATTGCCACCAGCAGTGTAAGAGTGTTCCCCTCTCACCATGTCCTCGCCAGCATTTGTTTTCCCTGCCTTGGTCATTTTAGCCATGCCAGCTGTTGTAAGGTGGTATCTCACTGTGGTTTTGATTTGTATTTTCCTGATGGCTATTGCTGTAGAACACTTTTTTTGTGTGTCTCTTGGTCACTTCTATGTCCTCTTAGTAGAAAGGTATGTTCGTGTTTTTGCCTATGTCTTCAGCTAGATTAGGGCTAGTCCCAGGATCATGGAAGGTGTGATCTGCTTAGGTATGGAGACCTTCAGAGACATCTGAATTGAAGGCCAGAGTTAAGGAGAGTATCAGGCCCAGGCTCTGTGTTCAGTCTGGTATGAAAATATAAATAAGCAGGGAATGGTTCAATATGTCATTCAGATTTCTCCTGCTCTAAGTCCTTTCTGCAGTTCCAAAGGGCATGATTTCTGACTTTGTTGTAGGATGAGACTGTGCTTCGCTCAGGTGTCCCCATTCCCTGGGGATTTGGAGCCAGGCCTCTGGGTATGGTCCTTTAGGAACCAAACGTAGGGTTAGGATTGGGGCCTAGGATCATGGCAGGTTCAACCTTCCAGCTGTGTGGCAAGACTCCCAGAGGGCTGAGTTGAGGGTGTGGTTGGTGTCCAACAGGCCATGGAATGTGGGGGTGGCCTCAGGTGGCCATGAAGATTTCTCCTGCTCTGAATCATTTTCGGGGTTCCAAATGCCATGGTTTCCTTCTGGGAGGCAGGCGGATTCCTCTGAAATTGTTCAGGATTCCCCAGTTCCTGGGACTGTGGCGCCGCCAGGTCTCTGAGGAAATACCCCTGGTAGACCACCCGAGGGTCAGGGTTGGGTTCAGGATTTAGGGTCATGGGTTAGGGTTAGGGTTGAGGGGTTTTCTAGGGTTAATATGTTTGACTTTAACACAAGATGCCCATGCTTAAATAAGACATTTTCTGAGAGTATTTTACATTGAGTAAATTTAGCATGTAACCCAAATAGTTATGGAGAAGAATGGAAGGTTCCAAAGCAACACTTAAGACAATATTTCCTGACATTTATGTTTTATCATCAAAATAATTAAAAATTGAATTGCTCTGTGACTCTTCTCACAGATGAATTTGCTGTCCCTGTCTTTCCAGTCTTGGCCAAAAGCATCTTCTCATTGGGCTTCCTTAATGGGCGTCTCTGAGTGGAATGGTTCTCTTAGACCTTAGCCTGCATTCCTTCCTATTGTTGGTTTGTTGATTATATCCTACACTCATTGGAAGCTCCCAGGTGGGACTAGAGCTATACATTTGCACTAAGTAGATTCTCCATACATACTTACTAATTCAACAAGTATGGTTTTCTTTTTAATCAAAAATATCCATGTTTTATCAATGATTTTTTTAACCATTTCAGAATATATTTGGAGAAAACTATTGCTCCATGACTATACATCTGTCAAGGCTGTGGCTTCATTATGTTCTGTGTCATGTTTCCATGAGCTGACCAGAATGCTCATGACCCATGTATGAAGCTCAACTTCAAACCTTAGGGGTGATTTCTGTGAAACCACTGGGAGGTGTTTGGGGGGCTTACACTGCTGAACACCACATATCATGCAGGGCCAGATGGGACGTGAGAAACCTTTCTTTCCCCAGCTTTTACATTTTCCTCCACCTTCTGTCAGCATGTTGCTTTCCCACCAACTGTATCTTTGCAGCAAACTCTGAGATGGCCTATGGCTTGGGACTCCATTGACATCTCAGAGTCTCATTAGAACCAGTGTCAGAGGTTTCTGTGGCACTGACATGACCCTTGTTCCCAGAATAGGTCCCATAAAGAGTCCCATGAGAATCTGTGTGTCCAGCAAAGATATATAGGTGATTGCATCTCTAGCTGAAACCGCTCTGGGGGAACCTGATGGAGGCCATCTCCAGGCTCAGTCTGGCTCTTTCACTGATTTCCCTTATGACCTAGGAGAGTCATTTTATCGGAGTTTGAGGATCATCATTTCTTTTTTTTTTTAAGATTTTTTTGCTAATTAGTTAGAGATTGAAACAGAGTGATCACAGGCAGATAGAATGGCAGGCAGAGGCAGAGAGAGAATCAGGCTCCTTGTCGAGCAAGTAGCCCAATGTGGGACTCGATCCCTGATGCTGGGAAGGCATTGCTGAGTGTTGTGATGTGGCTCCAGAGTCCCCAGTCTGGAGGGCTTGGAGGCCAGGCATCTTGGGATGGAAGCCTGAAAACCCAACCTAGGGTTAGAGTTGGGGCCTAGACACATGGCATGCCTGATCTCTCAGAACTGAGGAGGGCTCCCTGAAGGGCTGAGTTGAGGGCGGGCATCAGGCGGCAGATCAGTCTTGAAGTTTTGGGTCCATGGGGCTTAGATGCTGGTATTGCCCTCTGGGGGTATGCATGTTTCTCCCGCTCTGAGGTTTCTGTACAGCTCTAAATGGCACCATTTCTCCCTAGGTGGCCAGTGGAGTGCCTGCATGAGACTCAGGCATCTGCAATATGCAGGTCTTTGGTGCTTACCCTCTGCACAACACGCCTAGGGTAAGGATTAGGGCCTGCCGCATTACAGGCCCAATCTGCCAGCACTGAGTCTGGCTCCTCTCAGGGCTGAGTTGAGGCCATTTCTCCAGCCCTGTGGCGGAATCCGGCTTTATGGCTGGGGACTGCTGATGGTTGGGGGACATGCAGATTTCTCCTGCTCTGAGAGTTATGCACATCTCCTATGGGAACTGTTTCCTCCTGGGTAGCAGCCAGAGTCCTGGGGTGTGGCTCAGGTGTCCCCAATCTGAAGGGCTTGGGGGCCAGTTCTGTGGGGACAGAATTCTGAAAAGTCAACATAGGGTTAGGGCATGGGGCATGGCTGATCCAATCTTCTGGTGCTGAGGCAGCTCCCCTGACAGGCTGAGTTGAGGATGGGGGTCAAGTGGCATGTCAGACTCTGGATTTTTTTGTTGTGTGGGCCATCTGCATTGAGGGTGGCCTCAGGAATCCTTGTGGGTCTCTCACGGTCTGAGGGTTCAGGAAGGCTCCAAATGAAAGGGTTTCCATTCGATGCCAGACAGAGTCCTTAGGTGTGGCTCATGGTTCCTAATCTGGAGGGCTTGTTGGCAATGTCTCTGGGCACGGAAGCCTGAAAACACAAACTGGGGTTTGGGTTAGGACTTAGGAGTATCCAAACCCCATCTTCCAGCCCTGAGGTGAGAACCCTGGGGTTTGAGTCAAGCCCAGGAATCAGGAAACACGTCAGGCTGTGAGTTTGTGACTGGGGGTTGGTGCTGAGTTTGGGGATGTCCTCAGGGAGGCATGCAGGTTGCTCCATGTGGGTTGTTCCTAGGATTCTGTGTAGCTTAGAATGGCACGCTTTTCTTCTGGATTGCAGAAAGACTCGTGGGGTGTGATCTAGAGGTCCTAAATTGGAGGGGCAGTGCCAATGTGGCTTTAGACCTGTAGAGGGTTTGGGAGCTGCATTAGGAGTTCATGGAAGGCTCGGCAGTGCCGATTAACGCCACTGGAGGGAGAGGTGAACTGTGGTGCGAAAGTCCGTAATAAGGGTAGCAATGCTGCTTGCCACCACTGGAGGCACTGGAGGCAGTGCCGAGCTGCTGTGGGAAACATACCATAAGAGGAGACTGTGCAGTTTGCTGGCTCTGAGGGCAGTGGTGAGGTGCTGGGTGAGAAACCCTGAAACGTGAGTCACTGCAGCTTGTTTTTACAGGACGTAGTGCTGAGCTGAAGACTCTCTGTTTCCCCAGTCTCAAGAGTGGTGGTAACAACCGCTGGAGCCGGGCCCCTACTCAGCATTGTGAAACATTGCCCCAGGTTTGCTGGTAATGTGCTGTCAGGATAGTTCCGGAGGTTCCTCCTGGTGGGGGTCTGCAGCCAGGGAGAGCCAAACCCGTTTCATGATGCCTTTGGAACCGAGGACTTGAGTGTCTACTTAGAAGAGTCTATTTGCTTCTCTAAAAAGGACAAGGGCATTGGCCGGCTTGAGAAGGAAGTGAAAGAACACTTAAGGATCAAGCATGTGTCTCTCCTTCCTTCTCCCAGGAATCGGAGCAGGTGTGTAGGCTTTAGGTGGGAGGTGCCTACTTATCCGCACCTGACGACCCTTCTTCACTCTTGTTCCATGAGACGTGAAGTTTGGAAATCAGCGTCTGAATCCATCATGCAGCTTGTCCCAGGACGTCAGCATTCAGAGAAAAGAGCAGGCCGGTGGGGCACAGTGGCACATCCATGGCAGCATGGGAGGTAAAATTTCTCTTTCAGCCCAAACATCCTGGGTTTTCTCTCCTCTCCAATGGAGCCAAAAAGTCACATGAGCGCAGCTGTCAGAAATGGAGAGTGGGTGCTAGGGTTCCTGAGTTTCCTTGCAGGGAGCACCTGGCAGGGGATCTCATTTTCTCTGTTGGCTTCTGGCTTACACGGTATTTGGTACATCTCTTTCTAATCAAATCCCCTGGATTCAAAGGGGGAAGATGAGATGAACTTGGTGTGTGTTTGAAACATAGACCTCATTCCTTCATCTAACAGTGTTGATTCCATGGGTCCTAGGCTGTGGTGGAATGGCCAGCATCTAGAGTTAGGTGAATGTTTGTGGTCAGAGAGAAGCTTGGATGATGGCTTCTCCTTTGTCCATCATGATGTATCCTAAGGGATTCATGTTTTCTATCCAAAGAGTTCCAAGGAGGGCAGAGGGAAAATTCAAAAGGATTCCAAGGAGCCTTGGATGATTGAAAAGAGAAGCTTGGCTGTCTAGTTTCACTCGGTGGACCATTTAGAGAGTTGGGCATGGCATCCTTTCTCTGCAGTTTCATGGGTGGGTGAAGTCAGGAGAGTCTTTGGTAATTCCCCTGGATAGAGGCATTCTGATGGCCTCACAGGGCATGACATCAGGAACCCTGGGTTGAATTTCTGGGGTTGCTTGCTGGACGCTGGGTGAGTCATGTTATCCCCAAGGTTTTTTGTTTCCTCCTTAGGAAATTTCTGGCAGGGAATGTTCTGCTTCCAGAAAAACCCTCCTGCACTGTCAGTGGGCATGCGGGTTGTTGCAGCCACTCTAGAAAAGAGCATCGTGGTTCCTTTGAAAGCTAAGAACTGAACAACCCTACAATCCAGCAGTTGCCCTCCTCGGTATCTCCCTATAAGGGAGGGTACACACTGTGATGAGCTCTGGGTGTTCTGTGCAGGTGAGGAATCACAAAATCCTACCGCTGAAGCAAAGGAATGAACACTGCATGGAAACATATTGGAACTGAAATAAAGGAAGGAAAGAAGAAGACCATGTTCTACTTCATGAAGAGCGAGGTAAAAATGGAGTGATTTTTCTTCTCCTTTTCTGTCAATGATCATTTTCAAAAACACTGTGGTGGGATACACTAGTTTCTGATTGCATAAGGAGCCCTCAGAAAGCTGCCAGGAAATGTTTAGACCTCAGAACATGTCCATGTTCCATTGATATGTTCCTTCCAGTTTGCAGGTACAATGGTAAGTGGAGAGAAATAGGGCAGAAGAGGAAAGGAGGTGCTGAACATTCAGGATGTAGCCTTCCCCTGTTTCTTTCTTTTTAAAAAGATTTTATTTTTTATATATTTGGCAGAGATTACAAATAGGCAGAGAAGGGGGGGAAGGAAAGGAGGATCTAGACTGATCAGAGAACCCGATGCAGGGCTCGATCCCAGGACCTTGGGATCATGACCTGTGCTTAAGTCAGAGGCTTTAACCCACTGAGTCACCCAGGCTCCCCATCCTTCCCCCTTTCTCAAGAAAGCCCTGGGCCAGTTTATGTTGAGAAGATGGAGAGGGGATCCCAGCTTTGCAGCAGGCAGGGTAGTTCCAGGTCTTCCTAGAGCTGACAGGGTTCACTGAGGAGTGCTGAGCTGTGGGTGTGACAGGTCCAAACTGCTGGTCCAGAGGCGGGATCTCTGAGGAGCTGCGTTGAAGATGGGGTTCAGGTGGCGTACGAGGCTAGGGGGGCTGAAGAACATAGGGGAGTACTCATGGGGACACACAGGTTTCTCTCTTTCTGACAGTTCCTTGCAGGTCCAAACAGACTGGTTTCCTTCTAGGTGGCAGGTGGACTCCTATGGTGTGACTCTAGGGTTCCCAACCCAGAGGGCTTGCTGGACAGACCCCTGTAGAAGGAAGCCTGAAAACGCAACTTAGGTTTAGGGTAATGGCCTTGGGGAATTGCAGCTCTGATCCACCAGCGCTGATTCAGATTCCCCTCAGGGTTGAGTTGAGGGAGCTCATCCTGCAGTGTGGCAGAATCGGGGTTTCTGGCCAGGGGGGCTACTGATGTTGAGAGTGTTTTAGAAGGGTGTGCATGTTTCTTCCTCTCTGAGGGCACTGCAGAGCTCTAAATGGCACAGTCTCCCCCCGCATGGCAGTTGGATTCTTGGGTTTTCACAGAGGGGTCCTTAATCTGGGGAGTTTGGGGGCCAGGTCTCTTGAATTGGAAGCCTGAAAACAGAAACTAGAGTTATGGTAGGGTGTCAGGGCAGGCAGGCTTGATCAGCTGGTGCTGAGGCAGGCTTTCCAGTGGGCTGACGTCAGGCTGGGCATCAGGCATATCAGATTCCAAGTTTGTGTCTAGGGAGGCTATAGAAACTGGGAGCATCCTCAGAGTGGCATGCAAGTTTCTCCCAGTCTGAGGGCTCTGCTGAGCTCCAAAGGGCACAGTTTCCTCATGTGTGTGGGGCGCAGCCCTGGGGTGTCACTGAGGCATGCTTTATGCCACTGCGAGTCTCACAGGTGCCCATCATCAGGCTTAGGGAAAAGGCCTCTGGACATGGAAGCCTGTACACCATCATAGGGTTAGTGTTAGGTCCTTTGGGCACGGCAGGCCCAATGTACTGGTGCTGATGCAGGCTCTTCACAGGACTGAGTCCAGGCCATACATCTGGAGGCACAGCAGAATCCGGTTTTATGGCCATAAGGCCTCTCATGTTGAGGGAGGCTTTAGGGGGGCTTGCAGGTTTCTCTCTGTCTGAGGGTTTGGTGCAGCCCAAACCACAAGAAGTTTGCCCACGTGGTCAGTGGAGTCACATGGTGTCACTCTGCTGTCCTTAATCTTGGGGATGTGGGAGCCAGGTCTCTTTGGATAGAAACCTAAAAACCCAAATTAGGGTTATGGTAAGGGCATAGGGTCATGGCAGGTCTGAACATTTCTTGCTGAGGTGGGGTCCCTGGTGTGCTGAGTTGAGAACAGGCACCAGGCAGGGGGTTAGATTCCGGGTTTGAGTCCAGGGGTTGAACAATGCCGGGTGTGGCCTTGGGGGGTCATGCAGATTTCATAGCTCTGAGGAATGTGTGCACCTCCCAATGGCACTACTGCACCCTAGGAACCAGGGGAGTGCCAGAGTGAGTCTCAGGCATCCCCAATCTGGGGGCTGTGGGTGCCAGGCCTCAGGGTATGGAAGCTTGTATATCCCACCTAGTGTTCGGGTTAAACCTAGGGACATGGCAGGCCCAATTTGGCAACGCTGAAATTGGCTCCCATCAAGGCAGAGTTTAGGACATTCATCTGGCCACCTGAAGAATCAAGGTTTGTCTCTGGGGGGCCACTGATGGTAGGAGTGGCTTTAGGGGGACATGCAGGTTTCTGCCCCTCTGAAGGTTCAGCGCAGCTCCAAGTGGCATGGGTTCCATCCAT
Organism: Mustela nivalis; assembly: GCF_964662115.1. NCBI lineage: Eukaryota > Metazoa > Chordata > Mammalia > Carnivora > Mustelidae > Mustela > Mustela nivalis. The sequence goes on along the minus strand of NW_028134915.1, from coordinate 5,035 downwards.
GTGGAGGGAAGATTACTGAGGTGTTGCTCAGGGGTCCTTAATTCAGGGGGCCTGGGGGTCAGGCCCCTTGGAATGGAAGCCCGAAAACCCAAAGAAAGGTTCGAGTTAGGGCCTTGGAACATTGCAGGCCATATATACTGAATCTGAGGGGGCCTGCCCACAGGGATGAATTGGGGACACACCTCTTCCATCACAAGTATATAGCTTTATGGCCAAGGAGGGGCATGATGATCAGGGAAGCTTTATGGGTGCAAGCAGGTTTCACCCCCTTGGAGGGCATGACACAACTCCAATCAGCATGAATCCCTACCACGTGGCAGGTGGAGTGGTGGGGTGTCACTCAGACCTCCTTTATCCGAGGGGATTTGGGGCCAGGAGCCTTAGAATGGAAGCATGAATAATGAAACTACAGTTTATTTAGAGCCTAGGGGCATGGTATGTCAGATCTTCTGGGACCAAGGCAGTCACCCAGGGCTCAGTAGGGAGAGTCATTGGCCTTGCATCCACTGGCTTGTGGAGGGCTTTCCCCGAGTTCTTGCCAAGCTCACTGAGGACAGGATTCTAGAAAAGGCCGTGTTCAGGCAGACATGAGCTGCGCAAAGTGAGGTCTCCAGGGAATTTCCTGCCAATTCTCATGAGCATTCTACCTAAACCCATATGGTGAGAATAGGCTGGCATTAATGGGTTATTTGGACCACCCATCTCTGGTGGACTATAGTTGTTTCTTGCACAGTGCATGCGTAGCCATCAGGAAAACATGCAGAGACTATGCTGCTGATGGTGTGGAAAGGTCTTGTTGAGGGGAGGGCAGGCATGGGTCTCCACATACAATGGTTGACTCAGGCTCCAAAAGCCACGGTTTGCAAATAGGTGGCAAGAGGACTAATGGGGTGGGTTTCAGATTTCCTGCAGTGGAGGGTTCGAGAGACAGGACCCTGCGAAGGTAAGACTGAAAACTAGGTGAGGATTAGGACCAAGGAATAGGGGCATGGCAGACCCCATCTCCCAGCTCCAGGGAGGGAATCCATGGTTGCCAAGGAGCAGGAGGCATTGGCCTCATCTCCCACTGATTCATGGAGGGCTTTTTGGCAGGGTCCGAGTCATGACAACATGGGATCCTGGGCCAGGCCCAACAGGTGGCCCTGCAGACATGTGTCACCCGAATCGAGAACGCAGGGTGTTTTCCGGCCAAATCTCAAGAACGTTTTGCCCAAATCTGGATCAATTTGGGCAGAACACTCATCAGAATTGGCCGGGGTTGGGCAGCCCTGAGTGACCGTGGGCCCTTCCTCAGGCGGGGCATGTCGCAGTCATCCAGTAAAGGCACTGAGACGATGAGCGCCACTCAGGGGCCCTAGTGCAGGGGACATTTCCCGGAGCAGAATGAGGAAGAGGTTGTGGCATCCACCTCTGACTTTTCCAGCCACTGGGGCACTGATGCTTGGGAGTGGCCTCAGTGGGGGAATGAAGATTTCTCTGCCCCCAAGGCATTTCCAAAGTTCTAAAAGGCACTATTTCCACCTGGGTGGCAGGTGGATATGTGGCATGGAACTCAGGGTTTTCCAGTTGGAGGGCCCGAGGGAGAGGATCCTGGAAACAGAAGGCCAAGAAAGCAGGCAAGGGTTAATTCCTGGGCCACGGGGCTGTACCAGTCGAATTGGACAGTGCAATGGAGGGAACCTCCAGAGGTTAAGGAGCAGGAGGTGTCAGACTCAACTGAACCGGACTCACGGAGGGCTTTCTGGCCGGGTTCAGACGTAACATTCGGGATCCCAGGCCAGGCCCAGGCGGCAGCCCTGCAGACGTGTGGTGCCCAAAGCTTGTTTGCCGGGCATTTTCCGGCCAGTTCTCTCGAGCATTCTGCTCTAATTGGGATCGATTTGGGCAGAATATTCGTGAGAATTGGCCAGCGATAGGCAACCCTGCACATTGCCCCGTTCCCCATGGCTGAGGGCCATTTCTCGCTCAGGGCATGTCGCAGCCACCCAGAAAACGTGCAGAGACATAGCGACCCACCCGGGGGCCCCGGCGGAGGGGAGTGTTCCAGGAGTAAAGTTGAGGGAGTGTTTGTGGCGGGGCATCTGCACCCGACTCTTTGGGTGACTTGGGAGCCCAAGGATGGGTCTGGCCTCAGTGGAGGCAGGAATGTACTTCTCACTCATAGGCTTTTCTGCAGCTCCGAAAGGCACCTTGACATAGGATCTTAGGATGCTCGTGGCGCAGGACTCAGGCTTTCCCAGTTGGGGCACCGAGGGACAGGACCCAGGAAATGGAAGGTTGAGCAAGCAGGCGAGGGCTTGTGCTTGGGCATCAGGGCTGTCCCAGACCCATGGGCCAGCGCAAGGGAGGGTACCCCTGGAGGCTGAGGAGCAGGAAGCATCTGCTTGGCCTGTGCCAGACTCAGAAGACGTTCCAGCAGAGTTTGACGTGATGACTGGGGATGACGGCCGATACCTACAGGGCTGCCCTGCAGACTTTCGGCGCCCAAAGCGATTTAGGCGGGCCTTTTCCAGCCAATACTCACGAGCGTTCTGCCCAAACCAATCCCGGTTAGGCAGAATGCTCATGAGGATTGGCTGGTGTTGGATTGCCCTCTGGACCACCCTTCTCCCCGTGGCTGAGGGCCCTTTCTCGCTGGGGGCATGTCACGGCCACCAGGAAAATGCGCCGAGACAAGGCCCACCTGGGGGCCTTGGTGTAGGGGAGCGTTCCTGAAGCAGAGTTGAGGGACGGGTGGTGGCTGGGCTCATGATGCCAGGCCATGCCCAGGGAGCTGCCGTGCAGATGCGCGGTGCCCGAAGTGATTTGGCCTGGCATTTTCGGGCCAATTCTCACGAGCGTTCTGCCCAAACCAGGATGGGTTTGGACAGAATGCTCGTGAGAATTGGCTGGCATTGGGCAGCCCTGCAGACCACTCTACTCCACATGGCCGAGGGCCCTTTCTTGCTTGGGGCATGTCACAGTGACCCAGAAAACTTGCCGAGACGATGTGTCCCATCCGGGGGCACTGGCCCATGGGACCGTTCCTGGAGTAGAGTTGAGGGTTGCGGAGGTGTGGAACGGGACTCCTTGTTCCCCAGGTGGAGGCCCGGAGGGACAGCCCCCTGGAAACCAAATGCAGGGAGAGCAGGAGAGGTTTCATGCCCGGGCCTAGTGGCTGGACTAGCCCCATCGACAGCTCCAGGGAGGGTACCCCCGGAAGCTGAGGAGCAGGAGGCATCAGCGTCGCTGGAGCCTGCCATCTAGAGGGTTTTCTGGCGGGGTTCTGACATGACTGCTCGTGGTGCCCGGCAAGACCTGGGGGCGGCCCTGCCGACTTGTGGCGCCCAAAGTGATTTTGCCAGGTGTTTTCCAGCCAGTTCTCACAAGCGTTCTCTTGCTCTGAGGCTTGTCCGAAGAGCGGAAAGGCACCGTGTGCACTGGGGTGGGATAGAGAGGCGTGGCAGGAGACTCAGGGTTCCCCAGTTGGAGGCACCAAAGGACAGGTCCCTGGAAATGGAAGACTGAGGAAGCAGGCCAGGGTTCTTGTCCAGGCCTCTGCTCAGGCCGAGCCCCAACGGACAGTATCAGGGATGGGATATTCGGAGGATGAGGAGCAGGAGGCGATAGCTTCACCACAGACTGACTACCGGATGGCTTTCTGGCATGTTTCAGACAGGACAGCTTGCCATGCCAGGCAAGGACCAGGGGGCGGCCCTGCAGACGTGCTACACCTGAAGCCAGTTCACCGGCATGTTCCAGCCAATTCTCAGGAGCATTCTGCCTAAACTGATCCCGGCGTTGGGCAGCCCTGCGTAGTGAACTGCTCTCCAAGACCCAGGGCCCTTTCTCGCCCAGGGCATGTTGCGGCTGCCCAGAAATGGCACGGAAAATATGCAGCCCACCCGCGAGCGATGGCACAGTGGAGCGTTCCGGGAGCAGAGTTGAAGGACGGATGGCGGCCAGGCGTGGGCCTCCTTCTTTCGGGAAGATGGGGCGCCCAAGGATGGGGATAACCTCATATTGGGCACGCAGGTTTATCTCATTCCGAGGGTTGTCTGAAGCGCCGGGAGGCGCCGTTTGTGCCTGCGTGTTCGGGAGTTGCGTGGAGGCAAGACTCAGGGTTCCAGATATGGAGGCCACGAGGAACAGGACCCCGGAAGCAGAAGGCTGGGGATGCGAGCGAGCGTTCGATCCCGGGCTTCGTGATGGGACCGGACCCAGGGTATAGTGCCCGGGACGGGACCCCAGAGGCCGAGGATCCCCAGGCGTTGTCCTAGCCACAGTCCGTCTCACAGAGTGCTTCTTGGCGTGTTGCGGGAGCGGCACTCACAATGCCCAGCCATGTCCTGGGGGGGCGGCCCTACAGACGTGCGGCTCCCGAGATGACTTTGCTGGGCATTTTCTGGCCAATTCTCACGAGCATTCTACCCAAATCGAGATCGGTTTGGGCAGAACGCTTGTGAGAATTGGACGGCACTGGGCAGCCCTGCGGACCACCCTGCTCTCCATCGCCCAGGGCCCTTTGTCGCCCCGGCATGTTGCGGCCGCCCGGAAATCAAACGGAAAAGACGTGGCTCGCACGGGGCCCCGGCGCAGTGGAGCGTTCCGGGAGCAGATTTGAGGGACAGATGGCGGCCATGTGTGCGCCTCCGTCTTTCGGGAAGATGGGGCGCCCAATGATGGGGATGACTTCATTTTGGGCCACATGTTTATCTCACTCCGAGGGTTTTCAGAAGATCCGGAAGGCATCATTGGCGCCTGCGTGGTTGGGAGATGCGTGGGTGCGGGACTCAGGCTTTCCGATTTTGGGTGATGAGGGACAGGACCCCGGAAGCAGAAGGCTGGGGAAGCGAGCGAGCGATCGATCCCGGTCTTTGTGATTGGCCCCGCCCCATGGTATAGCGCCAGGGATGGGACCCCCGCAGGCCGAGGATCCGCAGGCGTTGGTCTCGCCGCAGTTGGTCTCGCGCAGTGCCTATTGGCGGAGTTTGGGTGCGGGCAATCACAAAGCCTGGACAGGCCCCGGGAGGATGGCTCTGCAGAAATGCGGCGC